>NC_090381.1:121757515-121810015 GCF_036365525.1 Heterodontus francisci | reverse complement strand
ATCAACATTTCTCTAAGACACAAAAACTCAACAGTAAAGGTGAATCAACAGTGGCTAACAAAAGAAGTTAAGGATTGCATTAGGTCAAAGGAAATGACTGAGATGATCGCCAGAAAAACTGGTAAGCCCGGGGATTGGGAGCAATTGAGAGCCCAATGGGAGGCAATCAAAGGGGAGATTCAAGGGATTCAGAGTAAACATGTTCCCATAAAGAAAAGGGGTGAAACGGCCAAATCTCGAGCCCCATGGATGTCAAGGAGCTTACAGGGTAAGATAAGGCAGAAAAGGAAAGCTTATGTCTGACACCGAGAACTCAATAATACAGAAAGCCGACAGGAGTATAGAAAGTGGAGGGGTGAAATCAAAAAGGAAATTAGGAAAGCAAAGAGAGGGCATGAAAGAATATTGGTAAGCAAAATCAAGGTGAACCTAAAGATGTTTTATCAATACATTAAGAGTAAGAGGATAACTTGGGAGAGAGTAAGGCCCATGGGACAAAATTCTGGAACTCCCTTCTTAACAGCACTGTGTTTGTAAATACCCCACATGGACTGCAGCGGTTCAAGAAGGCAGCTCACCACTTCTCAAGGGCAATTAGGGATGGGCAATAAATGCAGGCCCATAGTCCATGAACGAATAGAAACAAGACGACCAAAATGGTAACCTATGTGTAGGGGCGGAAGATGTTGGTATTGTTCTTAATGAATACTTTGCATCTGTCTTCACAAAAGAGAGGGACGATGCAGATATTGTAGTTAAGGAAGAGGGGTGTGAAGTATTGGGTATGGTAAACATAGGGAGAGAGGAAGTATTAATGGGATTAGCATCCTTGAAAGTTGATAAATCATCAGGGCCAGATGAAATGTACCCCAGGCTGTTAAAAGAAACAAGAGAGGAAATAGCGGAGGGTCTGACCATCATTTTCCAGTCCTCACTGGATACAGGTGTGGTGCCGGAGGATTGGAGAACTGCTAATGTTGTACCGCTGTTTACAAAGGGAGGGAAGGATAGACTGAATGATTACAGGCCAGTCAGTCTAACCTCAGTAGTGGGCAAATTATTGGAATCTGTTCTGAGAGACAGGATAAACAGGCACTTAGAAAGGCACAGGTTAATCAAGGATAGTCAGCATGGATTTGTTAAGTGAAGATCTTGTTTGACCAAATTGATCAAATTATTTGAAGAAGCAACAAGGAAGATAGATGAGGGTAGTGCAGTTGATGTAGTCTGTCTGCATGGATTTTAGCAAAGCTTTTAGCAAAGGTCCCACATGGCAGACTGCTTAAAATAAAATCCCATGGGATCCAGGGAAACGCAGAAAGGTGGATACAAAATTGGCTCAGTGGCAGGAAACAAAGGGTAATTCTTGATAAAAGCAAAATACTGCGGATGCTGGAAATCTGAAATAAAAACGAGAAATGCTGGAACCACTCAGCCGGCCTGGCAGCATCTGTGGAAAGAGAAGTAGAGTTAATGTTTCGGGTCAGTGACCCCTCTTCGGAACTGACAAATATTAGAAATGTCAAAGGTTATAAGCAAGTGCGGCGGGGTGGGGCAAGAGATAACAATTCTTGATGGGTGTTTTTGCAACTGGAGAGCTGTTTCCAGTGTCATTCCACAGGGCTCAGTACTGGGTCCCCTGCCTTTTGTTGTATATGTTAACGATATGGACGTAAATGCAGGAGGCATGATCAAGGAGTTTGCAGACGACACAAAGATTGGCCATGTGGTAGATAGCGAGGAGGATAGCTGTAGGCTGCAGGAAGATATTGATGGTTTGGTCAGATGGGCCGAAAAGTGGCAAATGGAATTCAACCTGGAGAAGTGTGAGGTGATGCATTTGGGGAGATCAAACAAGACAAAGGAATACACGATTAATGGGAAAATACTGAGAAGTGTAGAGGAAGTGAGGGACCTTGGAGTGAATGTCCACAGATTCCTGAAGGTAGCAGGACATTTCAATAAGGTGGTTAAGAAGGCATACAGAATCCTTTCCTTTATTAGCCGAGGTATAGAATATAAGAGCAGGGAGGTTATGCTGGAACTGTATAAATCATTGGTTAGGCCACAACTTGAGTACTGTGTGCAGTTCTGGTCACCTCATTATAGAAAGGATGTAATTGCACTAGAGAGGGTACAGAGGAGATTTACGAGGATGTTGCCAGGACTGGAAAAATGCAGCTATGAGGAAAGATTGAATAGGCTGGGGTTGTTCTCCTTGGAACAGAGAAGACTGGCGGGGGATCTGATTGAAATGTACAAAATTCTGGATAGAGTGGAGGTGAAGGGTCTATTCACCTGAGCAGAGAGGTCAGTGACGAGAGGGCATAGATTTAAAATGATTGGTAGAAAAATTAGAGGGGAGATGAGGAAACATTTTTTCACCCAGAGGGTGGTGATGGTCTGGAACTCACTGCCTGAAAGGATAGTTGAGGCAGAAACCCTCAACTCATTGAAAAGGAGTCTGGATATGCACCTCAAGTGCTGTAAGCTGCAGGGCCACAGACCAAATGCTGGAAGGTGGGATCAGAATGGGTGGATTGTTTTTCAGCCAGTGCAGGTACAATGGGCCAAGTAGCCTCTTTCTGTGCCTTAAACCTTCTCTGATTCTATGATTCTATGAACTGTCAGTCACCATAAACTGGAGCATTCTCCATGGCAATACCTCCACAAATCAGTTCTCTAGCCAACCAATCAGCACTCTCTTTTCATACAGGATAAAGTTGTTGTTTTCCCTTATATTGGTATTCTTGCTGATTGTCCTGATGAGTGCAAGACAAAAAGCTTCGAACACTTGTCTCTATTTTCAGCAATACTCAAGTTCTTTGCTACCAAATAACTATAAATATAAAATTCCATCACATTATGATCACTCTTCCGAGAGGCTCCTTTACTCCACGATGTTGAGTTTGAAAGTAATTTAGTTGAGTCTGAAACCAGGACCTTAAGTCTGAACAAAGCAAACCATGAAGATATGAGAGGTGAGTTGGCTGAGGTAGACTGAGAAACTAGATTAAAAGATATGATGGTAGGTAAGCAATGGTAAGCATTTAAAGAATTAATTCATAATTTGCAACAAATATAAATTCCCTTGAGGAATAAAAACCCAATGGGAAAAGTGGTCTAACCATGGATAACAAGACATGTTCTGTCACCCAGTGATCCCACACTGTACCTGGATGGTGTAAAGCACAGGTCGACCAACATCAATGGCTTTGAGAGTGTTGTTGTTGTTTAGAACTGTTGCGAAAGCAATCAGACTTTGAATTCCCTAAAAACACAGAAAGTAAAAATCATACACTCAACATCAAAAATAACAAAACTATCCTGTAGAAAATACAACTTAAAGCAAGAAGAGGAAGATGGACTTGAACCAGCTTTAATGATGGAGTTTTTAATGTCAAAACATTTGTTAAACAGTCTCAATGTGATTTAAAATCTTAACATTTCAGTGAGAAAGGAACTCTGCAACAGGTTAGAAAAAGGAGAGAAGATCACAGAATGATACAGCACAGAAGAAAGGCATTCAGCCCATCGTACCCGTGCTAGCTCTTTGAAAGAGCTAATGTGTTCCACTCCCTTGCTGCTGCAAATTTCTCATCATCTAATATTTATCCAATTTCCTTTGAATCTATTCAATCTTCTTCCACTGCCCTTTCAGGCAGCACATTCCAGATTACAGTAACTCATTGTGTAATAAGAAAGTTCTCATCTCTCCCTTCTGGTTCTTTAGCCAAGAATCTTGAATCGGTGTCTTCTGGTTACTGACTCTCCTGCCCCGGAAACAATTTCTCAAAACTTACTCTATCAAAACAATTCATAATTTTGAGCACCTCTGTTAAATCTCCCCTTAACCTTCACTGCTCTAAGGAGAACAAGCCCAGCTTCTCCAGCCTCTCTGCAAAAATGAAATTCCTCATCCCTGGTACCATTCCAGTAAATCTCGACTACACAATCTCCAAGGTCCTTTCTAAAGTGTGCTGCCCAGAATTGGACACACTATTCCAGTCGAGGCCTCCTAACCAGTGTTTTAGAAAGGTTTAGAATACATTCCATGTTTTTGTACTCTATTCCTCTAGTTAAAAAGCCCAGAATCCCGTATACCTTATCAACAGTTTTCTCAAAACGTCCTGCCTCCAACAAAGAGTTTTGAAATGCAAAGAACAAAGAACAAAGATCAGTACAGCACAGGAACAGGCCATTCGGCCCTCCAAGCCTGCGCCGATCTTGATGTCTGCCTAAACTAAAACCTTCTGCACTTCCAGGGTACGTATCCCTCTATTCCCATCCTATTCATGTATTTGTCAAGATGTCTCTTAAACGTCTCTATGGTACCTGCTTCCACCACCTCCCCTGGCAGCAAGTTCCAGGCACTCACCACCCTCTGTGTAAAAAAGTTGCCTCGCACATCCCCTCCAAACTTTGCCCCTCGCACCTTAAACCTATGTCCCCTAGTAACTGACTGTTCCACCCTGGGAAAAAGCTTCTGACTATCCACTCTGTCCATGCCACTCATAACTTTGTAAACCTCTATCATGTCGCCCCTCCACCTCCGTCGTTCCAGTGAAAACAATCTGAGTTTTTCCAACCTCTCCTCATAGCTAATGCCCTCCAGACCAGGCAACATCCTGGTAAACCTCCTCTGTACCCTCTCCAAAGCATCCACGTCATTCACGTAGTGTGGCAACCAGAATTGCACGCAATATTCTAAGTGTGGCCTAACTAAGGTTCTGTACAGCTGCAACATGACTTGCCAATTTTTATACTCTATGCCCCGACCGATAAAGGCAAGCATGCCATATGCCTTCTTGACTACCTTATCCACCTGCGTTGCCACTTTCAGTGACCTGTGGACCTGTACGCCCAGATCTCTCTGCCTGTCAATACTCCTAAGGGTTCTGCAATTTACTGTATACCTCCCACTTGCATTAGACCTTCCAAAATGCATTACCTCACATTTGTCCGGATTAAACTCCATCTGCCAATTCTCCGCCCAAGTCTACAACCGATCTATATCCTGCTGTATCCTCTGACAATCCTCATCATTATCCGCAACTCCACCAACCTTTGTGTCGTCCGCAAACTTACTAATCAGACCAGCTACATTTTCCTCCAAATCATTTATCTATACTACAAACAGCAAACGTCCCAGCACTGATCCCTGCGGAACACCACTAGTCACATTCCACCATTCAAAAAAGCACCCTTACACTGCTACCCTCTGTATTCTGTGACCGAGTCAGTTCTGTATCCATCTTGCCAGCTCACCTCTGATCCCGTGTGACTTCACCTTTTGTTTGCCATGCAGGACCTTGTCAAAGGCTTTACTAAATTCCATATAGATAACATCCACTGCCCTTCCTTCATCAATCATCTTTGTCACTTCCTCAAAAAACTCAATCAAATTAGTAAGACACGACCTCCCCTTCACAAAACCATGCTATCTCTCGCCAATAAGTTTGTTTGTTTCCAAATGGGAGTAAATCCTGTCCCGAATAATCCTCTCTAATAGTTTCCCTACCACTGACGTAAGGCTCACCAGTCTATAATTTCCTGGAATATCCTTACCACCCTTCTTAAACAAAGGCACAACATTGGCTATTCTCCAGTCCTCTGGGACCTCACTTGTAGCCAATAAGGATGCAAAGATTTCTGTCAAGGCCCCAGCAATTTCTTCCCTTGCCTCCCTCAGTATTCTAGGGTAGATCCCATCTGGCCCTGGGGACTTATCTACCTTAATGCTTTGCAAGACACCCAACACCTCCTCCTTTTTGATATTGAGATGACTGAGACTATCTGCACTCCCTTCCCTTGGCTCATCATCCACCAAGTCCTTCTCTTTGGTGAATACTGATGCAGAGTACTCATTTAGCACCTCGCCCATTTCCTCTGGCTCCACACATAGATTCCCATCTCTGTCCTTGAGTGGGCCAACCCTTTCCCTGGTTACCCTCTTGCTCTTTATATATGTGTAAAAAGCCTTGGGATTTTCCTTAATCCTGTTTGCCAATGACTTTTCATGGCCCCTTTTAGCCCTCCTAACTCCTTGCTTAAGTTCCTTCCTATTGTCTTTATATTCCTCAAGTGCTTCATCTGTTCCTAGCCTTCCAGCCCTTACAAATGCTTCCTTTTTCTTTTTGACTAGGCTCACAGTATCCCGTATTATCCAAGCTTCCCGAAACTTGCCAAACTTGTCTTTCTTCCTCACAGGAACATGCTGGTCCTGGATTCTAATCAGCTGACATTTGAAAGACTCCCACGTGTCAGATGTTGATTTACCCTCAAACAGCCGCCCCCAATCTAAATTCTTCAGTTCCTGCCTAATATTGTTATAATTAGCCTTCCCCCAATTTAGCACCTTCACCCGAGGACTACTCTTATCCTTATCCACAAGTAGTTTAAAACTTATGGAAATATGGTCACTGCTCCCGAAATGCTCCCCCACTGAAACTTCGACCACCTGGCCGGGCTCATTCCCCAATACCATGTCCAGAATGGCCCCATCCCAAGTTGGACTATCTACATACTGTTTCAAGAAGCCCTCCTGGATGCTCCTTACAAATTCTGCCCCATCCAAGCCCCTAGCACTAAGTGAGTCCCAGTCAATATTGGGGAAGTTAAAATCACCCACCACTGCAACCCTGTTACCTTTACATGTTTCCAAAATCTGTCTACATATCTGCTCCTCCACCTCCTGCTGGCTGTTGGGAGGCCTGTAGTAAACCCCCAACATCGTGACTGCACCCTTCCTATTCCTGAGCTCCACCCATATTGCCTCACTGCATGACCCCTCTGAGGTGTCCTCCCGCAGTACAGCTGTGATATTCTCTTTAACCAGTAATGCAACTCCCCCACCCCTTTTACATCCCCCTCTATCCTGCCTGAAACTTCTAAAGCCTGGAACATTTAGCTGCCAATCCTGCCCTTCCCTCAACCAAGTCTCTGTAATAGCAACAACATCATAGTTCCAAGTACTAATCCAAGCTCTAAGTTCATCTGCCTTACCTGTTATACTTCTCGCATTGAAACAAATGCACTTCAGACCACCAGTCCCACTGTGCTCAGCAACATCTCCCTGCCTGCTCTTCCTCTTCGTCCTACTGGCCTTATTTACTATGTCCTCCTCATTTATTTCACTAGCTGTCCTACTGCTCTGGTTCCCACCCCCCCTGCCACACTAGTTTAAACCGTCCCAAGTGACGCTAGCAAACCTTGCAGCCAGGATATTAGTGCCTCTCCAGTTTCGATGCAACATGTCCTTCTTGTACAGGTCCCATCTGTCCCTGAAGAGAGCCCAATGGTCCAGATATCTGAAACCCTCCCTTCTGCACCAGCTGCTCAGCCACGCGTTTAGCTGCACTATCTTCCTATTTCTAGCCTCACTGGCACGTGGCACAGGGAGTAATCCCGAGATTACAATCCTAGAGGTCCTGTTTTTTAGCTTACTACCTAACTCCCTAAACTCCCCCTGCAGGACCTCATCACTCTTCCTGCCTATGTCGTTGGTACCGATGTGTACCACAACCTCTGGCTGTTCACCCTCCCCCTTCAGAATGCCCCCTGTCCGTTCAGAGACATCCTTGACCCTGGCACCAGGGAGGCAACATACCATCCTGGAGTCTCTTGCACATCCACAGAAGTGCCTATCTGTGCCCCTGACTATAGAGTCCCCTATAACTATTGCTCTTCTGCGCTTTGTCCCTCCCTGCTGAACAACAGTGCCAGCCGTGGTGCCACTGCTCTGGCTGCTGCTGTTTTCCCCTGATAGGCCATCCCCCCCCAACAGTATCCAAAACGGCAGCCCTAGGTCTCTCTGTTCCGGCATCAACTTTAAAATGAAACTGTATAGTTGATATTGCCCCTGCTCAGCTTTCCTACCAAAATGCACCACTTGACACTACAGATATTCCGGAAAGAAACAAAGACCAAAATCATACAGATAGGCATAATTAGAGCCAGTAGAATTCCTCGACTGCTATGAATTGTTTCAGTTAATGTCAAAAAGTTAAAATGAATGACGATGGTGGGGGGAGGGGGGGTGGGGGGATAAGATTGTTGGGGGTTTAGATTGTTGGGAGTTTAGGTTGTTGGGAGTTTAGATTGTTGGGAGTTTAGATTGTTGGGAGTTTAGATTGTTGGGAGTTTAGGTTGTTGGGAGTTTAGGTTGTTGGGAGTTTAGGTTGTTGGGAGTTTAGGTTGTTGGGAGTTTAGATTGTTGGGAGTTTAGGTTGTTGGGAGTTTAGGTTGTTGGGAGTTTAGGTTGTTGGGAGTTTAGGTTGTTGGGAGTTTAGGTTGTTGGGAGTTTAGGTTGTTGGGAGTTTAGATTGTTGGGAGTTTAGATTGTTGGGGGTTTAGATTGTTGGGGGTTTAGATTGTTGGGGGTTTAGATTGTTGGGAGTTTAGGTTGTTGGGAGTTTAGATTGTTGGGAGTTTAGGTTGTTGGGAGTTTAGGTTGTTGGGAGTTTAGATTGTTGGGAGTTTAGATTGTTGGGAGTTTAGATTGTTGGGAGTTTAGGTTGTTGGGAGTTTAGATTGTTGGGAGTTTAGGTTGTTGGGAGTTTAGATTGTTGGGAGTTTAGGTTGTTGGGAGTTTAGATTGTTGGGAGTTTAGATTGTTAGGAGTTTAGATTGTTGGGAGTTTAGATTGTTGGGAGTTTAGATTGTTGGGAGTTTTGGTTGTTGGGAGTTTAGATTGTTGGGAGCTTAGGTTGTTGGGAGTTTAGATTGTTGGGGGTTTAGATTGTTGGAAGTTTAGGCTGTTGGGAGTTTAGGTTGTTGGGAGTTTAGGTTGTTGGGAGTTTAGGTTGTTGGGAGTTTAGATTGTTGGGAGTTTAGGTTGTTGGGAGTTTAGGTTGTTGGGAGTTTAGATTGTTGGGAGTTTAGGTTGTTGGGAGTTTAGGTTGTTGGGAGTTTAGGTTGTTGGGAGTTTAGGTTGTTGGGAGTTTAGGTTGTTGGGAGTTTAGATCGTTGGGAGTTTAGATCGTTGGGAGTTTAGGTCGTTGGGAGTTTAGATTGTTGGGAGTTTAGGTTGTTGGGAGTTTAGATTGTTGGGAGTTTAGATTGTTGGGGGTTTAGATTGTTGGGGGTTTAGATTGTTGGGGGTTTAGATTGTTGGGGGTTTAGATATTGGGAGTTTAGGTTGTTGGGAGTTTAGGTTGTTGGGAGTTTAGGTTGTTGGGAGTTTAGATTGTTGGGAGTTTAGATTGTTGGGAGTTTAGATTGTTGGGAGTTTAGATTGTTGGGAGTTTAGGTTTTTGGGAGTTTAGATTGTTGGGAGTTTAGATTGTTGGGAGTTTAGATTGTTGGGGGTTTAGATTGTTGGGGGTTTAGATTGTTGGGAGTTTAGGTTGTTGGGAGTTTAGGTTGTTGGGAGTTTAGGTTGTTGGGAGTTTAGGTTGTTGGGAGTTTAGGTTGTTGGGAGTTTAGATTGTTGGGAGTTTAGGTTGTTGGGAGTTTAGATTGTTGGGAGTTTAGGTTGTTGGGAGTTTAGGTTGTTGGGAGTTTAGATTGTTGGAAGTTTAGGTTGCTGGGAGTTTAGGTTGTTGGGAGTTTAGATTGTTGGGAGTTTAGATTGTTGGGAGTTTAGATTGTTGGGAGTTTAGGTTGTTGGGAGTTTAGATTGTTGGGAGTTTAGGTTGTTGGGAGTTTAGATTGTTGGGAGTTTAGATTGTTGGGAGTTTAGATTGTTGGGAGTTTAGGTTGTTGGGAGTTTAGGTTGTTGGGAGTTTAGGTTGTTGGGAGTTTAGGTTGTTGGGAGTTTAGATTGTTGGGAGTTTAGGTTGTTGGGAGTTTAGGTTGTTGGGAGTTTAGATTGTTGGGAGTTTAGGTTGTTGGGAGTTTAGATTGTTGGGACTTTAGGTTGCTGGGAGTTTAGGTTGCTGGGAGTTTAGGTTGCTGGGAGTTTAGGTTGCTGGGAGTTTAGGTTGCTGGGGGTGAAATTGTTTTGGGTTTTAAATTGTGTATTACATTGCTGGCAGTTTAACTTGTTGGGGATTTCGATTGTTAGGGATTTCGATTGTTGGGGATTTCGATTGTTGGGGATTTCGATTGTTGTGGGGTTTATATTGTTGGGTCACATCGAATCATAGAATCATAGAAAGATTAAGGCACAGAAAGAGGCCACTTGGCCCATCGTGTCTGTGCCGGCCAAAAATCAATCCACCCATTCTAATCCCACCTTCCAGCATTTGATCCGTAGCCCTGCAGATTACGGCACTTGAGGTGCATATCCAGACTCCTTTTCAATGAGTTGAGGGTCTCTGCCTCAAATACCCTTTCAGGCAGTGAGTTCCAGACCATCACCACCCTCTGGGTCAAAATGTTTTTCCCCATCTGCCCTCTAATTATTCTTCCAATCACCCTAAATCTATGCCCCCTCATCACTGAACTCTCTGCTAAGGTGAATAGACCCTTCACCTCCATTCTATCCAGACCCCTCAAAATGTTATACATTTCAATCAGATCTCCCCTCGGCCTTCTCTGTTCCAAGGAGAACAATCCCAGCCTATCCAATCTTTCCTCATTGCTGCATTTTTCCAGACTTGGCAACATCCTCGTAAATCTCCTCTGTACCCTCCCTAGTGCAATTACATCCTTTCTGTAATGAGGTGACCAGAACTGCACGCAGTACTCAAATTGTGGCCTAACCAATGAGTTATACAGTTCCAGCATAACCTCCCTGCTCTTGTTTTTATTTATTTAGAGATACAGCACTGAAACAGGCCCTTCGGCCCACCGAGTCTGTGCCAACCATCAACAACCCATTTATACTAATCCCATATTCCTACCACATCCCCACCTGTCCCTATATTCCCCTACCACCTACCTATACTAGGGGCAATTTATAATGGCTAGTTTACCTATCAACCCTCAAGTCTTTGTCTGTGGGAGGAAACCGAAGCACCTGGCGAAAACCCACGCGGTCACAGGGAGAACTTGCAAACTCCGCACAGGCAGTACCCAGAATTGAACCCGGGTCGCTGGAGCTGTGAGGCTGCGGTGCTAACCACTGCACCGCCCTATATTCTATACTTGTATTCTATACCTCGGCTAATAAAGGAAAGGATTCCATATACCTTCTTAACCACCTTATCGACCTGTCCTGCTACCTTCAGGGATCTGTGGACATTCACTCCAAGGTCCATCACTTCCTCTACACTTCTCAGTATTTTCCCATTAATCGTGTATTCCTTTGCCTTGTTTGATCTCCCCAAATGCCTCACCTCACAATGCTCCAGGTTGAATTCTATTTGCCACTTTTCTGCCCATCTGACCAGAACATCAATATCTTCCTGCAGCCTACAGCTATCCTCCTCGCTATCTACCACATGGCCAATCTTTGTGTCGTCCGCAAACTTCTTGATCATGCCCCCTACATTTACATGCAAATCGTTAATATATACCACAAAAAGCAGGGGATCCAGTACTGGGCCCTGCGGAATGCCACTGGAAACAGCCCTCCAGTCACAAGAACACCCGTCAACAATTACCCATTGTTTCCTGCAACTGAGCCAATTTTGTATCCACCTTTGTTAACGTTTCGGGTCAGTGACCCTTCTTTGGAACTGTTTGAACCAGTTCCGAAGAAGGGTCACTGACCAGAAACGTTAACTCTGCTTCTCTTTCCACAGATGCTGCCAGACCTGCTGAGTATTTTCAGCATTTCTTGTTTTTATTTCATATTTCCAGCATCCGCAGTATTTTGCTTTTATTATTTGTATCCACCTTGCTGAATTTCCCTGGATCCTATGGGATTTTATTTTTTTAACCAGTCTTCCATGTGGGACCTTGTCAAAAGCCTTGCTTAAATCCATGTAGACCACATCAACTGCACTACCCTCATCTATCTTCCTTGTTACTTCTTCAAAAAATTCAATCAAGTTGGTCAAACAAGATCTTCCCTTAACAAATTCATGCTGACTATCCTTGATTAACCTGTGACTTTCTAAGTGACAGTTTATCCTGTCTTTCAGAATAGATTCCAATAATTTTCCCATTACTGAGGTTAGACTGACTGGCCTGTAATTATTCAGTCTATCCCTCGCTCCCTTTTTAAACAGAGGTACAACATTAGCAGTTCTCCAATCCTCCGGCACCACACCTGCATCCAGTGAGGACTGGAAAATGATGGTCGGACCTTCCGCTATTTCCTGTCTTGCTTCTTTTAACAGCCTAGGATATATTCCATCTGGCCCTGGTGATTTATCAACTTTCAAGGATGCTAATCCCATTAATACTTCCTCTCTCCCTATGTTTATCACATCCAAAACTTTGCACTCTTCCCCCTTAGCTACAATATCTGCATCCTCCCCCTCTTTTGTGAAGACAGAAGCAAAGTATTCTTTGAGAACCATACCAATATCTTCAGCCCCTACACGTAGGTTACCTCTTTGGTCTTTTATGGGCCCTACTCTTTCCCAAGTTATCCTCTTACTCTTAATGTATTGATAAAACATCTTTGGGTTCACCTTGATTTTGTTTGCCAATATTCTTTCATGCCCTCTCTTTGCTTTCCTAATTTCCTTTTTGATTTCACCCCGCCACTTTCTATACTCCTCTCGGTTTTCTGTTGTATTGAGTGCTCGGTGTCAGACACAAGAGCTTTTCTTTTCTGCCTTTTCTTACCCTGTAGGCTCCTTAACATCCAGGGGGCTCTAGGTTTGGCTGTCTCACCCTTTTTCTTTGTGGGAACATGTTTAACCTGAACCCCTTGAATCTCCCCTTTGAAAGCCTCCCACTGTTCTGACACTGATTTACTTCAAGTAGCGGTTTCCAGTCCACTTTCGCTAAATCACTCCTCAGCTTAGTAAAATTGAGAATTCTAATTCCTGTTCTATCTCTGCCCTTTTCCATAATTATGTTAAAACTGACTGAATTATGATCACTACCACCAAAATGCTCTGCCACTGCCACTCCACCCACCTGTCCATCTTCATTTCCTAAAACTAAGTCTAAAACTACACCCTCTCTTATTGGGCTTGCTACATTTGGGGGTTTAGATTGTCGGGGGATTCGATTGTCGGGGGATTCGATTGTCGGGGGTTTAGATTGTCGGGGGTTTAGATTGTCGGGGGATTCGATTGTCGGGGGATTCGATTGTCGGGGATTCGATTGTCGGGGGATTCGATTGTCGGGGGTTTAGATTGTCGGGGGATTCGATTGTCGGGGGATTCGATTGTCGGGGGTTTAGATTGTCGGAGGATTAGATTGTCGGGGGATTCGATTGTCGGGGGATTCGATTGTCGGGGGTTTAGATTGTCGGGGGTTTAGATTGTCGGGGGATTCGATTGTCGGGGGATTCGATTGTCGGGGGATTCGATTGTCGGGGGTTTAGATTGTCGGGGGTTTAGATTGTCGGGGGTTTAGATTGTCGGGGGATTCGATTGTCGGGGGATTCGATTGTCGGGGGATTCGATTGTCGGGGGATTCGATTGTTTGGCTTTACATAGTCGGGGGTTTAGATTGTTGGAGGATTAGATTGTTGGGGTTTACTTTGTTGTGGGTTTAGACTGTTGGGGGTTTGGAATGTAGCAGGTTTAGGTTGTTAGGCATTTACTTTGTTGGGTGTTTATAAGTTCATTGTTAGATTGCTAGGGGTTTAGGTTGTATGGGGTTTTAATTGTTGGGGGCTCAGATTGTTGGGGTTTACATTGTTGGGGGATTAGATATTTGGGGGTTTTGTTTGTTGAGGGTTTTGATTGTTGCTAGTTTATTCTTGTGGTTTACAGTGTTGGGGGTTTTGATTGTTGGGGTTTAGATTGTTGGGATTCACCAGTTAGTGGTGCCACAGAGGTACCGGTGAGAAATATTAAGAAGGGCCCATGAGACTGCAGCGGCTCTACATGCTGGTATACGAAAGACCAAAACCCGCATAAGGCAGCACAAAGATGTAGTGGAGTACTGCAGGAGTTGCCATATCTGCCAGGTTGAGGGGAAACCCCAACCTAAAGTGAAACCTGCACCCCTAAGTCCTGTACCGGTGTTAAGAGGCCCCTCCAGCAGAGGGCTGGTGAACTGGAAGGGACCCCCGCCAAGAACAAAATGGGACAGGCAGGCACAAGGCTGGCAAAAGGTTAGAAAGAGAAGCAGAAAAAGTGACCAAGGGGGCAGGTGAAAGGAAGTCTGGAAAGATTCCCGAAGGAAAACCCCTACCGCCCGGTAAATCACCTCTGAAAAATGTGAAAAGTTAGACCCCGCATCCTCTTATGTAAATGCAGACTCTAGCAGCACCCCACCAGAGTTGCTAACAGCATTTATAGGAACCTGCAGAGACAAAAAGGAGACCTCTAGGGGCAGAGAAACCGTGAGAGTGATGCCTCATCTTGTCAAAGGGTCACCAGAAAATGCAGTTAAGTCTGCACAAATACCTGCAGGTAGGAGTGTCCCAGAGAACAAAGGAAAGAGTAACAGAGATTCCTCCCCCACAGTCAGAGGAAAAGGAAAACACCCACCCCCGAAGCCAAAAACATTCAGGATGGGCACATCCCCTTACTTACTCTCCTGGAGAAAAAAAGGGAAATTACAGCAGCCCTGTGCCACCCCCCCCCCCCTCCCCCCCCCCCAAAGAACAGACCAATTATTGAGTTCAAGACTGGTGAATGAATGAAAATGAATGAGAGAAATGCTTGGTTTCCTTCTATATCTCATATTCCTCTCAAACTCTGTAATAAAATTGCCATTTTCTTCAAACTGCATTTCATTCACATCCAAGTCATTAATATATATGACAAACAACAGAGGGCTCAGCACTGATCCTTGCGGCACACCACTGGTCACCGGCCTCCAATCTGAAAAACAACCCTCCACTACCACCCTCTGCCTCCTATCACCAAGCCAATTATGTATCCAATTGGCTAGCTCACCCTGGATCCCATGTGTTCGAACCTTCCGGACCAGCCTACCATGCGGGACCTTGTCAAAGGCTTTGCTAAAGTCCATGTAGACAACGTCCATCGCCCTGCTATGTCAATCCTCTTGGTCACCTCCTCGAAAAACCCAATCAAATTCGAGAGACATGATTTCCCACGCACAAAGTCATGCTGACTATCCTTAATCAGACCGTGCCTTTCCAGATGCATATAAATCCTATCTCCCAGAATCCCTTCTAATAACTTTTCCACCACTGATGTAAGGCTCACCGGCCTGTAATTCCCTGGCTTATCCCTGCTGCCCTTCTTAAATAAAGGCACAACATTAGCTATCTTCCAGTCTTCTAGTACCTCACCCGTGGCTAACTATGAAACAAAAATCTCTGCCAGGGCCCCAGCAATCTCCTCCCTTGCTTCCCATAGCATCCTAGGATACACCTGGTCAGGCCCTGGGGATTTATCCACCTTAATGCTCTTCAAAACATCCAACACCTCCTCCTTTGTAATGTTGATATGCTCCAGGATATCACAGTTCCCTCCCTTGAACTGACTAGCTTCCATGACTTTCTCCACGGTAAATATGGATGAGAAATTTTCATTTAAGACCTCGCCCATTTCCCGTGGCTCCACACATAGATTACCACACTGATCCTTAAGGAGACCTACTCTCTCCCTAGCTACCATTTTACTCTTAATATACTTATAGAATCTTTTAGGATTCTCCTTTATCTTATCTGCCAGGGAAATCTCATGGCCCAAACCCATGTACTCATGTGGTCCTGGAAACAATCACCACCTGTTTAAAAAAAACATATAATCCATTGCAGTTTAATGGGTTAATTTGTCCAATCATATCTGTCAATTTAGAAACTTAAAATGTAACAATGTCCAATATATAAATTTACACTCAGCAATATAAAGTTGTGTGGTGAATTAAATGGGAAAAAAAACAGCTGTCAGCACAAAGAGTTAACTTCTCTGCTCATTTTCAAGGGGGTGGAGCAAAATATTCCCAGATGTGTTACTTTACATAACTTTATTTTAAAACAACTTTCTCGATGGTAAGAGATCCAAATTCCAAACCAAACTCTATTTTAAAATTGTTTTCCCAAATCTTGGAGCCTCTTTTAAACTTGCACAATTTTTTTTAGCCTTAGAAATTACATCACTTTTTTCCTTGTTCTATCTTCAGGCGCCCTTTCAAATGAATGTAATACAACTGTAAGAAAAAACTAAAAAAAGTAGTTTTTACAATTACATAAAAACTTCAACATTCTTAGAGCAAAAAGAGTTAAAGACAACACAGCAACCTTGCAGCCCTTTAACAGTAGAAAAGTGGACATTTTCAATTCCAGATGTTTGCTATTTAACCTATTTGGAAAAACACAGTCAGTAAAACATGTGTTTAAACTGCAAAATAAAGGCAATAGCAGTTTTTTAAACAAAAAACTAGCCCAATAAAAGCAAAGTGTATTAAAAACTTCAAATTTCATTTTTGCCAGTCATCTTCAAGGTTGAAGCTTATCTCATAAAACAAACTTTAGTGTTTACACAGTTGCAAAACTTAATTTAAAAATAAAAATAAAACATCGCACCAGCATCTTTAATTTAAAATGTAATCCAGATTTAATATTTTTCCAATTCTGGATGTGCAATCTTAAATGGGAATTGTTATGACTGAGGTGGGAGGACTGCACTGTTTCTTCTATTTCCACTTCTCCCCGGGTCACAATAAATATTTACATTTCTCCACTTACTGATACGGTCAATCCCAGACTCTATTTTTCCCAGAATAAAACACACCAACCAGGTGTCTTTAATAAAGAACAAAATTATCAGTTCATTATAAAACAAGTCGTAAGCAGTAATGAAGCAAAGCATAAACACACAGATTGGAGTGTAAAAGGTCACGTTTTACCGTAGCTCCAGACATACATCCATTAACCGGAAAAATAAAAGGGAATTTTGCTTTCGAGCTCTGTTACAAAAAAAACTCACTTAGACTGAATACTTGCACATTCTTGAAGAAAAAAGAGAAGATATGGAAAAATGTCCTTTGTTTTGGTTTGGCGTCTGTTACAAGATAGCTTCTATTTCTTTTGTATAATATGTGTTAAGGACGTATATTTGAATTATGGACAGTAATTCATTAGAATCTTGAAGAAATGGCTGAACTTTGTGGGGTTTTTGGAAGAAAAAAAGTTACCCGACGATTTGTCTAGTACACTGGACGAGTAATCCAGATCCACTCCCCCCCACCACCCACTCCCACCCCAGGCTAATGCTCTGGGGACATGGGTTCGAATCCCACCATGGCATATGGTGAAATTTAAACACAATTTATAAATCTGGAATTAAAAGCGAGTCTAAAGGTGACCATGATACCATGTCGATTGTTGTAAAAACCCAGCTGGTTCACAAATGTCCTTCAGGTAAGGAAATCTGCCATCCTCACCTGTTCTGTCCTTAATGTGACTCCAGACCCACAGCAATGTGGTTGACTCTTAAATACCCTATGAAATGGCCTCGCAAGCTACTCAGTTCAAGGACAATTAGGGACAGGCAACAAATGCTGGCCTAGCCAGCGATGCCCTCATCCCATGAATGAATAAAATAAAAAAAACAAGTCTTACTGGAAGGCACCTGTTTTCAAATAACTCAGCTGTTTTTGCCTTGGAGAGATGTTTACAAAGAAGTGACAAGCCAAGATTTATGTTTGTCACAGGGCTTGTTTCGGAAAAAGTTTTATTTTCAACATGAACTGTTAAAGAAGCCAGTTTGCTTATCACCTGCCAGCAAAACGGAAGAAGATCCAGCCAGCTCAACCTGTTCTCTTGAAAAGAAATCCCGCATCAAGTGTGCTTGTTATTGCCTCCTCCTGTATTTGAAGGAACCTCAAGGGGGAGGGGAAGCAGCCCCAAGTCGTGGTCCACATAGGCACTAACGACATAGGTAGGAAGACAGATGGGGATTTACGGCAGAAATTCGGGGAGCTAGGGTGGAAGCTTAGAGCGAGAACAAACAGAGTTGTTATCTCTGGGTTGTTGCCCGTGCCACGTGCTAGCGAAGTGAGGAATAGGGAGAGAGAGGAGTTGAACACGTGGCTGCAGGGATGCTGTAGGAGGGAGGGTTTTGGTTTCCTGGATAATTGGGGCTCTTTCTGGGGTAGGTGGGACCTCTACAAACAGGATGGTCTTCACCTGAACCAGAGGGGTACCAATATCCTGGGGGGGAGATTTGCTAGTGCTCTTCGGGGGGGTTTAAACTAATTCAGCAGGGGAATGGGAACCTAAAATATAGTGCCAGTGTACAGGATGTTGAGAGTAGTGAGGTCAGGGATAAGGTTACAAGGACGCAAGAGGGCACTGGCAAGCAAGAGCTTGGTTTAAAATGTGTCTACTTCAACGCCAGGAGCATCCAGAATAAGGTGGGTGAGCTTGCAGCATGGGTTGGTACCTGGGATCTCGATGCTGTGGCCATTTCAGAGACATGGGTAGAGCAGGGACAGGAATGGATGTTGCGGGTTCTGGGATTTAGATGTTTCACTAAGAACAGAGAAGATGGTAAAAGGGGGGGGGGTGTGGCATTGTTAATCAAGGAAAGTATTACAGCGGCAGAAAGGACGTTTGAGGACTCGTCTACAGAGGTAGTCTGGGCCGAGGTTAGAAACAGGAGAGGAGAGGTCACCCTGTTGGGAGTTTTCTATAGACCTCCAAATAGTTCCAGAGATGTAGAGGAAAGGATAGCAAAGATGATTCTTGACAGGAGCGAGAGTAACAGGGTAGTGGTTATGGGGGACTTTAACTTTCCAAATATCGACTGGAAATACTATAGTTCGAGTACTTTAGATGGGTCTGTTTTTGTCCAGTGTGTGCAGGAGGGTTTTCTGACACAGTATGTAGACAGGCCAACCAGGGGCGATGCCACATTGGATTTGCTACTGGGTAATGAACCCGGCCAGGTGTTAGATTAAGAAGTTGGTGAGCACTTTGGTGATAGTGATCACAATTCGGTTAGGTTTACCTTCGCAATGGGCAGCGACAGGCATATACAGCAGGGCAAGAATTATAGCTGGGGGAAAGGAAATTATGATGCGATTAGGCAAGATTTAGGATGCATAGGATGGGGAAGGAAACTGCAGGGGATGGGCACAATCGAAATGTGGAGCTTATTCAAGGAGCAGCTACTGCGTGTCCTTGATAAGTATGTACCTGTCAGGCAGGGAGGAAGTTGTCGAGCGAGGGAGCCGTGGTTTACTAAAGAAGTTGAAGAGCTTGTCAAGAGGAAGAAGAAGGCTTATGTTAGAATGAGACGTGAAGGCTCAGTTAGGGTGCTTGAGAGTTACAAGCTAGCCAGGAAGGATCTAAAGGGAGAGATAAGAAGAGCAAGGAGAGGACACGAGAAGTCATTGGCGGATAGGATCAAAGAAAACCCTAAGGCTTTCGATAGGTATATCAGGAATAAAAGAATGACTAGAGATAGGTTAGGGCCAATCAAGGATAGTAGTGGGATGTTGTGTGTGGAATCGGAGGAGATAGGGGAAGTGTTAAATGAATATTTTGCGTCGGTATTTACAGTGGAGAAAGAAAATGTTGTCGAGGAGAATACTGAGATACAGACTACTAGGCTAGATGGGATTGAGGTTCACAAGGAGGAGGTGTTAGCAATTTTGGAAAGTGTGAAAATAGAAAAGTCCCCTGGGCCAGATGGGATTTATCCTAGGATTCTCTGGGAAGCCAGGGAGGAGATTGCAGAGCCTTTGTCCTTGATTTTTATGTCATCATTGTCGACAGGAATAGTGCCGGAAGACTGGAGGATAGCAAATGTTGTCCCCTTGTTCAAGAAGGGGAGTAGAGACAGCCCTGGTAATTATAGACCTGTGAGCCTTACTTCGGTTGTGGGTAAAATGTTGGAAAAGGTTACAAGAGATAGGATTTATAATCATCTTGAAAAGAATAAGTTCATTAGAGATAGTCAGCACGGTTTTGTGAAGGGTAGGTCGTGCCTCACAAACCTTATTGAGTTTTTTGACAAGGTGACCAAACAGGTGGATGAGGGTAAAGCAGTGGATGTGGTGTATATGGATTTCAGTAAGGCGTTTGATAAGGTTCCCCACGGTAGGCTATTGCAGAAAATACGGAAGTATGGGGTTGAAGGTGATTTAGTGCTTTGGATCAGAAATTGGCTAGCTGAAAGAAGACAGAGGGTGGTGGTTGATGGCAAATGTTCATCCTGGAGTTTAGTTACTAGTGGTGTACCGCAAGGATCTGTTTTGGGGCCACTGCTGTTTGTCATTTTTATAAATGACCTGGAAGAGGGTGTAGAAGGGTGGGTTAGTAAATTTGCGGATGACACGAAGGTCGGTGGAGTTGTGGATAGTGCCGAAGGATGTTGTAGGTTCCCGAGGGACATAGATAGGCTGCAGAGCTGGGCTGAGAGATGGCAAATGGAGTTTAATGCGGAAAAGTGTGAGGTGATTCACTTTGGAAGGAGTAACAGGATTGCAGAATACTGGGCTAATGGGAAGATTCTTGGTAGTGTAGATGAGCAGAGAGATCTTGGTGTCCAGGTACAGAAATCCCTGAAAGTTGCCACCCAGGTTAATAGAGCTGTTAAGAAGGCATATGGTGTGTTAGCTTTTATTAGTAGGGGGATCGAGTTTAGGAGCCACGAGGTCATGCTGCAGCTGTACAGAACTCTGGTGCGGCCGCACCTGGAGTATTGCGTGCAGTTCTGGTCACCGCATTATAGGAAGGATGTGGAAGCTTTGGAAAGGGTGCAGAGGAGATTTACTAGGATGTTGCATGGTATGGAGGGAAGGTCTTACGAGGAAAGGCTGAGGGACTTGAGGTTGTTTTCGTTAGAGAGAAGGAGGAGAAGAGGTAACTTAATAGAGACATATAAGATAATCAGAGGGTTGGACAGGGTGGATAGTGAGAGCCTTTTTCCTCGGATGGTGATGGCAAACACGAGGGGACATAGCTTTAAGTTGAGGGGTGATAGATATAGGACAGATGTCAGAGGTAGTTTCTTTACACAGAGAGTAGTAGGGGCGTGGAACGCCCTGCCTGCAACAGTAGTAGACTCGCCAACTTTAAGGGCATTTAAGTGGTCATTGGATAGACATATGGATGAAAATGGAATAGTGTAGGTCAGATGGTTTCACAGGTCAGCGCAACATCGAGGGCTGAAGGGCCTGTACCGCGCTGTAATGTTCTATGTTCTATGTTCTATAAACCTTTACTGGCACATTTCTACTGTGAGACCAAACTGAAACCTCCTGTTGCTGCATCTCTTGGAAAGCCTACCCAAACTGATCTTCAACACCACCTGGAAGGAGCTGTTCTGGGAAGATCGTAGTGACAGCCACCTATTTGCATTTGGGATGCCTAACCAACACAAAGGACCTGTTTCGATACCTTCTTTTCAACCTAAGTGGTCTTTTTTGTTCTTGCTCCTATTTCTTGGTAACAGCTGTAAACAAAAGTCCCGGTTGATCAGTCGTGTGTGTGGGTGTATGTATGAGGGCTAGGATAAATAAGAGGCTTTAAAATTTCAATTTGTGTGTATGTTTTACCTCAGTATTGGTTAAACTTGGTTCATAATAAACTGATAATTTTAATGATTATTAAAGAAACCTGATTGGTGTGTTTTATTCTGGGGACAAGTAGAGCATATGATTGACTGTTTCGGTAAGTGGTACATTTTAAATAAATGTTGTGACCAGTGAAGAATTGGGACTGAATTAACAGTGCACTCCTCCCACCTCTGTTGTAATATGCCCCAAATACATATAGATGGCTATCACTGGGATCTTCTGAGAACAGTTCTTTCCAGGGGATGTTGAAGATCAGTTTGGGTAGGCTTTCCAAGAAATGCAGCTACAGAGGTTTCAGATAGGCCTCACAGCAGAAATGCAGCAACAGGGGATTCAGTTCCCACACAATCGTTACGCAGAATTTCTTCAAATACAGGAGGAAAGAGGGGACCAACATATTGGATATGCAGGGTTTCTTTCCAAGAGAGAGAAAGAGATGATCTGGGTTTTCTTGGCAGGTGAAAAACAACTGTTTTTAACAATTCAAAGTGAAACAAAAAAAATCCAGAAGTCAAACCTCTGACTTCTATAAATCTAGACCTGTCACTTCGCTGTAAACATCTTCTCTAAGTCAAAACAACTAGCTCCTGCTGGTATTTTATCTGAAAACAGGTGCCTTCCAGTAAGGGCTTGTTTACAAGCCAAGTCCTGGAATCCTTCTGATGACCTCTTTTTAAAAAAAAACAAAGTTCGGCATCTCTTCAAGCTTCCAGATGAATCAATGTCCATAATTCAATTATAAGTCCTTAGAAACATATTTTACAAAAAAAAACACGTCTCAGGTTTCTCACAAAAGGGTGAGTCAAATTTTATATTTTGTGAAGAGAACAGTGAAGCTGACACTTTTTTTTTTCAAGAAGATTTAACTTTTAACTTAAGTTTGCATTTCTGAACATCTTCAGACAGCCTAGCAAGAATGCACTCGTAATCCCCATCGCACATAATGCAAGGCTGGGTTGCATCTATTTTAACGCAACGAGTCTTGCAAGGAAGGCTGATGAATTGAGTGCATGGATTAACACATGGGAATATGATATTATTGCTATCACAGAGACATGGTTGAGGGAAGGGCAGGACTGGCAGCTCAATATTCCAGGATATTGAATCTTCAGGCATGACTGGGTGTGGGGGCGGTGGTGGGAAAGAGTGAGGGTTTAGAGCCAGCATGCTCCTGTAAAGGTGAAGGGTAGGACCAACAAGTCCAGGGAACCATCAATGTCAATGGATATAGAGGGTTGGATATGGCAGATTCAGAGTGCTGAAAACAGCGGAGGCATTAGAGGAGTATAGAAAGTATCGGGGGATACTTCAAAAAGTAATTAGGAGAGCGAAGAGGGGACATGAAAAAACACTGGCGGGCAAGATAAAGGAAAAGCCCAATGCATTTTATAAGTATATTAAGGGCAAGAGGATAACCAGGGAAAGAGTAGGGCCCGTTAGGGACCAAAGTGGCAATCTGTGTGTGGAGCCGGAGGACGTAGGTGAGGTTTTAAATAATTACTTTCATCTGTGTTCACTATGGAGAAGGACGATGTAAGTGTAGAGATCAGGGAGGGGGATTGTGATATACGTGAACAAATTAGCATTGAAAGGGTGGAGGTATTCGCGGTTTTAGCGGGCTTAAAAGTGGATAAATCCCCAGGCCCAGATGAAACATATCCCAGGCTGTTATGTGAGGGAAGGGAAGAGATAACAGGGGCTCTGACACAAAATTTCAAATCCTCTCTGGCCACAGGAGAGGTACCTGAGGATTGGAGGACAGCGAATGTGGTACCATTATTCAAGAAGGGTAGCAGGGATAAACCAGGTAATTACAGGCCGGTGAGTCCAATATCAGTGGTAGGGAAACTATTGGAAAAATTCTGAGGGATAGGATTAATGTCCACTTGGAGAAGCAGGGATTAATTAGGGATAGTCAGCACAGCTTTGTCAGGGGGATATCATGTCTAACAAACTTGATTGAATTTTTCGAGGTGACTAGATGTGCAGATGAGGGTAAAGCAGTTGATACAGTCTACATGGACTTCAGTAAGGCAGTAAGGTCCCGCATGGGAGATTGGTTAAGAAGGTAAGAGCCCATGGGATCCAGGGCAATTTGGCAAATTGTTTGCAAAATTGGCTGAGTGGCAGGAGGCAGAGGGTGGTAGTGGAAGGTTGTTTTTCAGATTGGAGGCTGGTGACCAGTGGTGTGCCTCAGGGATCGGTGCTGGGCCCTCTGTTGTTTGTCATATATATTAATGACTTGGATGAGAATGTCGGGGGCATGATTAGTAAGTTTGCAGATGACACCAAAATTGGTGGTATAGTGGACAGTGAAGAAGGTTGTCTAAGGTTACAACAGGATATAGATAAACTGGGAAAGTGGGCAAGGGAGTGGCAAATAGAATTTAACACAGACAAGTGTGAAGTGATGTATTTTGGGAAATTAAACCAGGGCAGGACATATACAGTGAATGGCAGGGCCCTGGGGAGTGTTGTTGAGCAGAGAGGCCTTGGGATGTAAGTACATAGTTCCCTGAAAGTGGCAACACAGGTAGACAGGGTGGTGAAGAAGGTGCATGGCATGCTTGCCTTCATCGGCCAAGACATTGAGTACAAGAGTTGGGACGTCATGTTACAGTTGTACATAATGTTGGTCAGGCCGCACTTGGAGTACTGTGTGCAGTTCTGGTCGCCGCACTACAGGAAAGGTGTGATTAAGCTAGAGAGGGTGCAGAAAAGATTCACAAGGATGTTGCCTGGTTTGGAGGGCTTGAGTTATTTTTTTTTAGAACATTACAACGCAGTACAGGCCCTTCGGCCCTCGATGTTGCGCCGACCTGTGAAACCATCTGACCTACACTATTCCATTTTCATCCATATGTCTATCCAATGACCACTTAAATGCCCTTAAAGTTGGCGAATCTACTACTGTTGCAGGCAGGGCGTTCCACGCCCCTACTACTCTCTGAGTAAAGAAACTACCTCTAACATCTGTCCTATATCTATCACCCCTCAACTTAAAGCTATGTCCCCTCGTGTTTGCCATCACCATCCGAGGAAAAAGACTCTCACTATCCACCCTATCTAACCCTCTGATTATCTTATATGTCTCTATTAAGTCACCTCTCCTCCTCCTTCTCTCCAACGAAAACAACCTCAAGTCCCTCAGCCTTTCCTCGTAAGACCTTCCCTCCATACCAGGCAACATCCTAGTAAATCTCCTCTGCACCCTTTCCAAAGCTTCCACATCCTTCCTATAATGCGGTGACCAGAACTGCACGCAATACTCCAGGTGCGGTCTCACCAGAGTTTTGTACAGCTGCAGCATGACCTCGTGGCTCCGAAACTCGATCCCCCTACTAATAAAAGCTAACACACCATATGCCTTCTTAACAGCCCTATTAACCTGGGTGGCAACTTTCAGGGATTTATGTACCTGGACACCAAGATCTCTCTGTTCATCTACACTACCAAGAATCTTCCCATTAGCCCAGTACTCTGCATTCCTGTTACCCCTTCCAAAGTGAATCACCTCACACTTCTCCGCATTAAACTCCATTTGCCATCTCTCAGCCCAGCTCTGCAGCCTATCTATGTCCCTCTGTACCCTAAAACATCCTTCGGCACTATCCACAACTCCACCGACCTTCGTGTCATCCGCAAATTTACTAACCCACCCTTCTACACCCTCTTCCAGGTCATTTATAAAAATGACAAACAGCAGTGGCCCCAAAACAGATCCTTGCGGTACACCACTAGTAACTAAACTCCAGGATGAACATTTGCCATCAACCACCACCCTCTGTCTTCTTTCAGCTAGCCAATTTCTGATCCAAAGCTCTAAATCACCTTCAACCCCATACTTCTGTATTTTCTGCAATAGCCTACCGTGGGGAACCTTATCAAACGCCTTACTGAAATCCATATAGACCACATCCACTGCTTTACCCTCATCCACCTGTTTGGTCACCTTCTCGAAAAACTCAATAAGGTTTGTGAGGCACGACCTACCCTTCACAAAACCGTGCTGACTATCGCTAATGAACTTATTCTTTTCAAGATGATTATAAATCCTGTCTCTTATAACCTTTTCCAACATTTTACCCACAACCGAAGTAAGGCTCACAGGTCTATAATTACCAGGGCTGTCTCTACTCCCCTTCTTGAACAAGGGGACAACATTTGCTATCCTCCAGTCTTCCGGCACTATTCCTGTCGACAATGATGACATAAAGATAAAGGACAAAGGCTCTGCAATCTCCTCCCTGGCTTCCCAGAGAATCCTAGGATAAATCCCATCTGGCCCAGGGGACTTATCTATTTTCACACTTTCCAAAATTGCTAACACCTCCTCCTTGTGAACCTCAATCCCATCTAGCCTAGTAGTCTGTATCTCAGTATTCTCCTCGACAACACTTTCTTTCTCCACTGTAAATACTGACGAAAAATATTCATTTAACACTTCCCCTATCTCCTCCGATTCCACACACAACATCCCACTACTATCCTTGATTGGCCCTAACCTATCTCTAGTCATTCTTTTATTCCTGAGATACCTATTGAAAGCCTTAGGGTTTTCCTTGATCCTATCCGCCAATGACTTCTCGTGTCCTCTTCTTGCTCTTCTTAGCTCTCCCTTTCGATCCTTCCTGGCTAGCTTGTAACTCTCAAGCGCCCTAACTGAGCCTTCACGTCTCATCCTAACATAAGCCTTCTTCTTCCTTTTGACAAGCGCTTCAACTTCTTTAGTAAACCACGGCTCCCTCGCTCGACAACTTCCTCCCTGCCTGACAGGTACATACTTATCAAGGACACGCAGTAGCTGCTCCTTGAATAAGCTCCACATTTCGATTGTGCCCATCCCCTGCGGTTTCCTTCCCCATCCTACGCATCCTAAATCTTGCCTAATCGCATCATAATTTCCTTTCCCCCAGAGAGATTGGATAGACTGGGTTTGTTTTCCCTGGAGCGAAGGAGGCTGAGCGGGGATATGATAGAGGTATATAAAATTATGAGAGGCATAGATAGGGTAGATAGCCAGAGTCTGTTTCCCATGGCAGGGGTGACTAAAACTAGAGGGCATAGATTTAAGGTGAGAGGGAGGAGGTTTAAAGGGGATCAAAGGGGTAAATTGTTCACACAAAGAATAGTGGGTATCTGGAATGAGCTGCCTGAGGAGGTGGTGGAGGCAGGAACAGTAGTGACATTTAAGAGGCATCTGGACAGGTACTTGAATGAGCAAGGCAGAGAGGAATATGGAATTAATGCAGGGAGGTGGAATTAGTATAGATAGCCATTATGGTCGGCATGGACGCGGTGGGCCGAAGGGCCTGTTTGTATGCTGTACGACTCTATGACTTTGTTGATGATCGAGAACAAACTGATGGGGTGGTAATTGGCTGGTTGGGAGATACATTATTTATGTGGGGTTAGATTATAGTGGGGGTTACATTATTTGGGGTTTAGATTGTTGGTGGAGTAGATAGTGTGGGGCATTAGATGGCTGTGGGGGAATATGGTTGGGGGAGTAAGATGGTTGGGGAATGACATGCGACCATAGGAAATAGGAGCAGGAGTAGGCAGTTTGGCCCCTCAAGCCTGCTGTGCCATTCAATGAGATCATGGCAGATCTTCTACCTCAATGCCATTTCCCCACACTATCCCCATATCCCTTGACATTTTTAATATCTACAAATCTATCAATCTCTGTTTTAAATATAATCAATGACTGAGCCTCCACAGCCCTCTGGGCTGGAGAATTCCAAAGATTCACCATCCTCTGAGTGAAGAAGTTCCTCCTCATCTCAGTCCTAAATGGCCTGCCTCTTATTCTGAGACTGTGTCCCCTTATTCTGGACTCCCCAGCCAGAGGAAACCTCCTTCCTTCATCAACCCTGTCGAGCCCTGCAAGAACTTTGTATTTTTTAAAGAGATCACCTCTCATTCTTCTAAACTCCAGAGAATACAGGCCCAGTCTCCTCAATCTCTCCTCATAGGACAATCCCACCATCCCAGGAATCAGTCTGGTGAACCCTGGTTGCACTCCCTCAATGGCAAATATATCCTTCCTTAGGTAAGGAGACCAAAACTGTACACAATACACCAGGTGCGGTCTCACGGAGGCTATATACAAATGCAGCAAGACATCTTTACTAATGTAAATAAAAACAAGAAATGCTGGAACCACTCAGCAGGTCTGGCAGCATCTGTGGAAAGAGAAGCAGAGTTAACGTTTCGGGTCAATGACCCTTCTTCGGAACATCTTTACTCCTTTACTCAAATCCCCTTGCAATATAGACCAACATACAATTGCCTTTTTGTGGGATATGTCGAGCATTCTTTGTTCCAGTCCTACTCAGGCCCCCTCCCCCAACTCTTTTTCCGGTACATTGATGACTGTATCGGTGCCGTTTCCTGCTCCCGCCCCGAACTAGAAAACTTTATCAACTTTGCTTCCAATTTCCACCCTTCTCTCACCTTTACATGGTCCATCTCTGACACTTCCCTTCCCTTCCTCGACTTCTCTGTCTCCATCTCTGGGGATAGGTTGTCTACCAATATCCATTATGAGCCCACTGACTCCCACAGCTACCTCGACTACACTTCTTCACACCCTACCTCCTGTAAGGACTCCATTCCATTCTCCCAGTTTCTCCGTCTCCGACGCATCTGCTCTGATGATGCTACCTTCCATGACGGTGCTTCTGATATGACCTCCTTTTTCCTCAACCGAGGATTTCCCCCCACTGTGGTTGACAGGGCCCTCAACCGTGTCCGACCCATTCCCCGCACCTCTACCCTCACCCCTTCCCCTCCCTCCCAGAACCGTGACAGGGTTCCCCTTGTCCTCACTTTTCATCCCACCAGCCTCCATATCCAAAGGATCATCCTCCGCCATTTTCGCCACCTCCAGCGTGATGCCACTACCAGTCGCATCTTCCCCTCCCTTCCCCTGTCAGCATTCCGAAGGGATCGTTCCCTCCGCGACACCCTGGTCCACTCCTCCATTACCCCCACCACCTCGTCCCAGGGCACCTTCCCCTGCAATCGCAGGAGGTGTAATACCTGCCCATTTACCTCCTCTCTCCTCACTATCCCAGGCCCCAAACACTCCTTTCAGGTGAAGCAGCGATTTACTTGTACTTCTTTCAATGTAGTATACTGTATTCGCTGCTCACAGTGTGGTCTCCTCTACATTGGGGAGACCAAGCGCAGACTGGGTGACCGCTTTGTGGAACATCTCCGCTCAGTCCGCAAGCAGGACCCTGAGCTTCCGGTTGCTTGCCATTTCAACACTCCCCCCTGCTCTCATGCTCACATCTCTGTCCTGGGATTGCTGCAGTGTTCCAGTGAACATCAACGCAAGCTCGAGGAACAGCATCTCATCTACCGATTAGGCACACTACAGCCTGCCGGACTGAACATTGAGTTCAATAATTTCAGAGCATGACAGCCCCCCATTTTACTTTCATTTTTAGTTATTTTTTCTTCCTTTTTTTTACATTCCTTTTTACATTTTTTACAATTTTTTTTGCATTTATTTCATTTCATCTTAGTTTGTTCAGTTTGCTTACCCACTGTTTTTTTCAGGTTGTTTTTCTTCAGGTTTGCACTTGCTGCTGTTCAATATTCAGTATATTCACACCTAATCTGTACTAATGCTTTGTCTTTCAACACACCATTAACATATTGTTTGCCTTTGCTCCGTGACCTTTTGGTCAGCTATGTGGCCTGGTCCAATCTGCACCTTCTCCTTTGTTATCTCTGGCCCCAGCCCCACCTCACTTGTTTATAATCTGTGATTTTTCTAATATTTGACAGTTCCGAAGAAGGGTCACTGACCCGAAACGTTAACTCTGCTTCTCTTTCCACAGATGCTGCCAGACCTGCTGAGTGATTCCAGCATTTCTTGTTTTTGATACAATTGCCTTCCTTGCTACACCTACATGCTAACTTTTAGTGACTTATGAACAAGGACACCCAGGTCCATTTGGATATCAACATTTCCCAATCTCTTACTATTTAAGAAATATTGCATTTCTGTTTTTCCTACCAAAGGGGATGACTTCACATTTTTCCACATTATATCCATCCACCATGTTCCTAACCATTCTCTTAGCCTTGAAGCCTCTTTGCAAACTCTTCATAACTCTTCAACACTGTTGAACTACAAGAAAGCCCCCAGTGAGTTAACATCCGTAGCACTTAAAGCAGCCAGAAGCACTGCACAAAGAGCAGCCAGGCGCTGTGCAAATGACTACTGGAAACACCTATGCAGTCATATTCAGCTGGCCTTAGACACCGGAAACATCAGAGGAATGTATGATGGCATTAAGAGAGCTTTTGGGCCAACCATCAAGAAGATCGCCCCCCTCAAATCTAAATTGGGGACACAATCACTGACCAACGCAAGCAAATGGACCGCTAGGTTGAGCACTACCTAGAACTGTACTCCAGGGAGAATGTTGTCACTGAGACTGGCCTCAATGCAGCCCAGCCTCTACCAGTCATGGATGAGCTGGATGTACAGCCATCAAAATCGGAACGCAGTGATGCCATTGATTCTCTAGCCAGCGGAAAAGCCCCTGGGAAGGACGGCATTACCCCTGAAATAATCAAGAGTGCCAAGCCTGCTATACTCTCAGCACTCCATGAACTGCTTTGCCTGTGCTGGGACGAGGGAGCAGTACCTCAGGACATGCGCGATGCCAATATCATCACCCTCTATAAAAACAAAGGTGACCGCGGTGACTGCAACAACTACCGTGGAATCTCCCTGCTCAGCATAGTGGGGAAAGTCTTTGCTCGAGTCCCTTTAAACAGGCTCCAGAAGCTGGCCGAGTGCGTATACCCTGAGGCACAATGTAGCTTTCGTGCAGAGAGATCCACCATTGACATGCTGTTCTCCCTTCGTCAGATACAGGAGAAATGCCGCGAACAACAGATGCCCCTCTACATTGCTTTCATTGACCTCACCAAAGCCTTTGACCTTGTCAGCAGACGTGGTCTCTTCAGACGACTAGAAAAGATCAGATGTCCATCAAAGCTACTAAGTATCATCACCTCATTCCATGACAATATGAAAGGCACAATTCAACATAGCAGCGCCTCATCAGACCCCTTTCCTATCCTGAGTGGCGTGAAACAGGGCTGTGTTCTCGCACCCACACTTTTTGGGATTTTCTTCTCCCTGCTGCTCTCACATGCGTTCAAGTCTTCAGAAGAAGGAATTTTCCTCCACACAAGATCAGGGGGCAGGTTGTTCAATCTTGCCCGTCTAAGAGCGAAGTCCAAAGTACGGAAAGTCCTCATCAGGGAACTCCTCTTTGCTGACGATGCTGCTTTAACATCTCACACTGAAGAGTGTCTGCAGAGTCTCATCGACAGGTTTGTGGATGCCTGCAATGAATTTGGCTTAACCATCAGCCTCAAGAAAACGAACATCATGGGGCAGGATGTCAGAAATGCTCCATCCATCAATATTGGCGACCACACTCTGGAAGTGGTTCAAGAGTTCACCTACCTAGGCTCAACTATCACCAGTAACCTGTCTCTCAATGCAGAAATCAACAAGCGCATGGGAAAGGCTTCCACTGCTATGTCCAGACTGGCCAAGAGAGTGTGGGAAAATGGCGCACTGACACGGAACACAAAAGTCCGAGTGTATCAGGCCTGTGTCCTCAGTACCTTGCTCTACGGCAGCGAGGCCTGGACAACGTATGCCAGCCAAGAGCGACGTCTCAATTCATTCCATCTTCGCTGCCTACGGAGAATACTTGACATCAGGTGGCAGGACCGTATCTCCAACACAGAAGTCCTCGAGGCGGCCAACATCCCCAGCTTATACACACTACTGAGCCAGAGGCGCCACCTCTTTCAACACTCTGGGATGTAGATCATCAGGTCCAGAGGATTTATCTACTTTATGTCCCATTAATTTCTCTCGTACTTTTTTAACTAATATTAATTTCATGCAGTTTCTTGTTTACACTGGTCCCTTGATTCTCCATTATTTCTAGGAGGTTTTTAATTTTTTCCTTGTGATGACAGACACTAAGGGCTGGATTTTACAGCACCCCTCCCCCCCTGCTGCCCCCAACGTCAGGATTGTGGCAGGGGAGTGAGGGGTGCTGGAAAATGCCTCTGGCAGAGACCTGGCACAGGCCGCGATGCTGGGAAGGCCTGGCCCAATATTGCTGGTGGCGACGAGGTCTCGTGGTGGCTCCCCCGCCGCTCAGCGACAGGAGCAGGATTTAAATATGTAAAACAATGCAAATGAATGAATGAATTACTTACCTGCTCCCGCCAGCTATCCCACTCGATATTGGGGCCAGTGGCCAGCAGTGCTGCGCTTTCGGATCTCCATCCAGAGATCCAATGCGGGTCACTAGTGGGAAGTGGGGAGCAGGTAAGTATTTCAGTGCAGGGTTGAGGGGAGCAGGGTCAACCTATACTGATTGGTCTCAGGGATGGTGGGAAGCGGTTGAAGTTAAAGGTTTATAAACTACGGGGGGCAGGGGGAAGGTCAGGTAGACATGTTAAGTATTTTGGTGGGGGGACAGGGCAAGGAATGAACTGTATGGGTATTGTGGGAGCGGGAGAGGGCATAGAAACATTTCTTTTATTCTTTTAATTAAATTTAAAATGCCTATTTCTTTAAATATGGAAACTAAATGGAAGGACTGGAAGCCCTTTAAAAATGGCACCTGATTCCCTTGCCGGGGATGGGCAGCCCAGCACTCCACGTCATTGGTGGGGTGGGGGGTGCAGTCTGCCCCGGCCATTTAAATGAGTCACTGCATTTAATATCACAGCGGCTCTGCAATGAGCAGTCCGCGCAGGCAGGCCGCCATAGTTTACAATGAGCAGTCCGCACAGGCAGGCCGCCATAGTTTACAATGAGCAGTCCGCACAGGCAGGCCGCCATAGTTTACAACGAGCGGTCCGCGCAAGCAGGCCGCCATAGTTTACAACGAGCGGTCCGCGCAGGCAGGCCGCCATAGTTTACAACGAGCGGTCCGCGCAAGCAGGCCGCCATAGTTTACAACGAGCGGTCCGCGCAAGCAGGCCGCCATAGTTTACAACGAGCGGTCCGCGCAAGCAGGCCGCCATAGTTTACAACGAGCGGTCCGCGCAAGCAGGCCGCCATAGTTTACAATGAGCAGTCCGCACAGGCAGGCCGCCATAGTTTACAATGAGCGGTCCGCGCAAGCAGGCCGCCATAGTTTACAACGAGCGGTCCGCGCAGGCAGGCCGTCATAGTTTACAATGAGCAGTCCGCACAGGCAGGCCGCCATAGTTTACAACGAGCGGTCCGCGCAAGCAGGCCGCCATAGTTTACAACGAGCGGTCCGTGCAGGCAGGCCGCCATAGTTTACAACGAGCGGTCCGTGCAGGCAAGCCACCATAGTTTACAACGAGCGGTCCGTGCAGGCAGGCCACCATAGTTTACAATGAGCGGTCCGCACATGCAGGCCACCATAGTTTACAACGAGCGGTCCGCACAGGCAGGCCGCCATAGTTTACAACGAGCGGTCCGTGCAGGCAGGCCGCCATAGTTTACAACGAGCGGTCCGCACATGCAGGCCGCCATAGTTTACAATGAGCGGTCCGCGCAGGCAGGCCGCCATAGTTTACAACGAGCGGTCCGTGCAGGCAGGCCGTCATAGTTTACAACGAGCGGTCCGTGCAGGCAGGCCGCCATAGTTTACAACGAGCGGTCCGCACATGCAGGCCGCCATAGTTTACAACGAGCGGTCCGCGCAAGCAGGCCGCCATAGTTTACAACGAGCGGTCCGCGCAAGCAGGCCGCCATAGTTTACAACGAGCGGTCCGCGCAAGCAGGCCGCCATAGTTTACAATGAGCAGTCCGCACAGGCAGGCCGCCATAGTTTACAATGAGCGGTCCGCGCAAGCAGGCCGCCATAGTTTACAACGAGCGGTCCGCGCAGGCAGGCCGTCATAGTTTACAATGAGCAGTCCGCACAGGCAGGCCGCCATAGTTTACAACGAGCGGTCCGCGCAAGCAGGCCGCCATAGTTTACAACGAGCGGTCCGTGCAGGCAGGCCGCCATAGTTTACAACGAGCGGTCCGTGCAGGCAGGCCACCATAGTTTACAATGAGCGGTCCGCACATGCAGGCCACCATAGTTTACAACGAGCGGTCCGCACAGGCAGGCCGCCATAGTTTACAACGAGCGGTCCGTGCAGGCAGGCCGTCATAGTTTACAACGAGCGGTCCGCACATGCAGGCCGCCATAGTTTACAACGAGCGGTCCGTGCAGGCAAGCCACCATAGTTTACAACGAGCGGTCCGTGCAGGCAGGCCACCATAGTTTACAATGAGCGGTCCGCACATGCAGGCCACCATAGTTTACAACGAGCGGTCCGCACAGGCAGGCCGCCATAGTTTACAACGAGCGGTCCGTGCAGGCAGGCCGCCATAGTTTACAACGAGCGGTCCGCACATGCAGGCCGCCATAGTTTACAATGAGCGGTCCGCGCAGGCAGGCCGCCATAGTTTACAACGAGCGGTCCGTGCAGGCAGGCCGTCATAGTTTACAACGAGCGGTCCGTGCAGGCAGGCCGCCATAGTTTACAACGAGCGGTCCGCACATGCAGGCCGCCATAGTTTACAATGAGCGGTCCGCGCAGGCAGGCCGCCATAGTTTACAACGAGCGGTCCGCACATGCAGGCCGCCATAGTTTACAACGAGCGGTCCGTGCAGGCAGGCCGCCATAGTTTACAATGAGCAGTCCGCACAGGCAGGCCGCCATAGTTTACAACGAGCGGTCCGCACAGGCAGTCCGCCATAGTTTACAACGAGCGGTCCGTGCAGGCAGGCCGCCATAGTTTACAATGAGCGGTCCGCGCAGGCAGTCCGCCATAGTTTACAATGAGCAGTCCGCACAGGCAGGCCACCATAGTTTACAACGAGCGGTCCGCACAGGCAGTCCGCCATAGTTTACAACGAGCGGTCCGCACAGGCAGTCTGCCATAGTTTACAATGAGCGGTCCACACAGGCAGTCCGCCATAGTTTACAACGAGCGGTCCGCACAGGCAGTCCGCCATAGTTTACAATGAGCGGTCCGCACAGGCAGTCCGCCATAGTTTACAATGAGCGGTCCGCGCAGGCAGTCCGCCATAGTTTACAACGAGCGGTCCGCACAGGCAGTCCGCCATAGTTTACAATGAGCGGTCCGCACAGGCAGTCCGCCATAGTTTACAACGAGCGGTCCGCACAGGCAGTCCGCCATAGTTTACAACGAGCGGTCCGCACAGGCAGTCCGCCATAGTTTACAACGAGCGGTCCGCACAGGCAGTCCGCCATAGTTTACAATGAGCGGTCCGCACAGGCAGGCCGCCATAGTTTACAATGAGCGGTCCGCACAGGCAGTCCGCCATAGTTTACAATGAGCGGTCCGCACAGGCAGTCCGCCATAGTTTACATCCACCGATAACATGTAAAATTCAGCCCAAAGTATTTGTTTAGTTTCTCTGCCATTTCCTTTTTCCCCTTAATAAATTCTCCTGACTCCACTTGTAATGGACCTGCATTTGGTTTTGCTCATCTTTTCCTTTTTACATACTTATAGAAGCTTTTGCAGTCTGTTTTTTTAATGTTTCTCACTAGTTTATTCTCAGATTCTATTTTCCCTTTCTCAATCTTTTTCTTGATCCTCCTTTGCAGAATTCTAAAATACTCCCAATCCTCAGGCCATTTTTAGGGGGAAATTTAACTTTATACACTCTTCCTTTACTCTAATACAATGCTTGATTTCTTTCGTTAGCCACAATTGGAACACTATCCTTGCTCGGTTTTTGTGCATTTTATGTATTTTTGTTGTAAACCATGTATTAGTTCTTTAAATGTTCACCATTGCCTGACTACTGTTGTACCTTTTAACGCGGTTTCCCAATCCACCATTGCCAGTTTGCCCCTCATACCTTCATAGTTTCTTTTGCTTAGATTTAAGACCCTAGTGACGGATTGAATTACATCACTTTCAAACTTAATGTAAAATTCTATCATATTATAGTCATTCTTCCCTAAAGGCTCCTTTACAACAAGATTATTAATTAGCCCCCTTTCATTGCACAATACTAGATTTAAAATAGGCTATTCCCTAGTTGGTTCCTCAACATATTGCTCTAGAAAACCATCTCGCATACATTCCAATAATTCATCCTCCACAAAATTAACACTAATAAAGTTTACCCAGTCTTTATGTAGATTGAAATCCCCCATGGTTGCTGTATTACCCTTGTTATACGCATCTCTAATTTCCTGGTTTATACTGTGACCTACCACTGCTGTTTTGTGGCCTATAAACAACTCCCACCAATGTTTTCTGCCTCTTGCTGTTTCTTTGTTCCACCCAAATTGATTCTACATCTCGATCTTTAGAACTAAGGTCATCTCTCACTACAGTACTAATGCCCTCTTTATTTAATAGAGCTACCCCAACACCTGTTCTCAGATTCCTGTCTTTGCTAAATGTCACATACCCTTGGATATTCAGGTCCCAGCTTTGGTTCACTTGTATCCACGTCTCTGTAATGCCTAACAGGTTACTCATATGAATTTCTATTTCAGCTGACAATTCATCTGTTTTATTGAGAATGCTGCGGGAATTCAGATACAGAGCCTTTAATCCAGTCCTTTTTTTTTACTGTTTTGTAAACTGCTGGCACCCTCTAGAGTTTGCAAACACTATCCTTTCCTGCCATACTCTGATTATCATTACCTTTATTGCTACCTTGATCTTGTTGTTTCCCTGTAATTTACTCAATCTTCCCCTACATGATCCCTTCCCCCCTCTATTTAGTTTAAAGCCCTCTCTACTCATAAGATTCGCTACCACACTGGTCCCAGCACAGTTCAGGAGAAGACCGTCCCAAAGGTACAGTTCCCACTTTCCCCAGTACTGCTGCCAGTGCCCCATGAATCGAAACCCTTTTCTCCCACACCAATCTTTGAGTCACACATTTAACTCTCTAATCTTAATTACTCTACTCAATTTGCTCGTGTCTCAGGTATTATCAGAGATTACCTTTGAGGTTCTGTTTTTAAGTTTATCCCCTAGCTGCTTATGCTCTCCAAGCAGAACTTCTTTCCCAGTCCTATCTATGTCATTAGTACCTATGTGGACCACAACAACTGGATCCTGCCCCTCCCACTGCAAGTCCTTCTCCAGCTCAGAACAGATGTCCCAAACACTGGTACCGGGCAGGCAACACAGCCTTCTGGACTCTCACTCTCGGCTGCAGAGAACTGTATCTATCCCCCTGACTACTACCCCTTAATTCCTATTTACTTTTTTTTAATTCACTCATGGGATGTGGGCGTCGCTGGCCAGGCCAGCATTCTTTGCCCATCCCTAATTGCCCTTGAGAAGGTGGTGGTGAGCTGCCTTCTTGAACCGCTGCAGTCCATGTGGGGTAGGTATACCCACAGTGCTGTTAGGAAGGGAGTTCCAGGACTTTGACCCAGCGACAGTGAAGGAATGGCGATATAGTTCCAAGTCAGGATGGTGTGTGACTTGGAGGGGAACTTGCAGGTGGTGGTGTTCCCATGTATTTGCTGCCCTTGTCCTTCTAGTTGGTAGAGGTCACAGGTTTGGAAGGTGCTTTCTAAGGAGCCTTGGTGTGTTGCTGCAGTGCATCTTGTAGATGGTACACACTGCTGCTACTGTGCGTCGGTGGTGGAGGGAGTGAATGTTTTCAGATGGTGTGCCAATCAAACGGGCTGCTTTGTCCTGGATGGTGTCGAGCTTCTTGAGTGTTGTTGGAGATGTACCCATCCAGGCAAGTGGAGAGTATTCCATCACACTCCTGACTTGTGCCTTGTAGATGGTGGACAGGCTTTGGGGAGACAGGAGGTGAGTTACTTGCTGCAGGATTCCTAGCCTCTGACCTGCTCTTGTAGCCACGGTATTTATATGGCTACTCCAGTTCAGTTTCTGGTCAATGGTAGCCCCTAGGATGTTGATAGTGGGGGATTCAGCGATGGTAATGCTATTGAATGTCAAGGGGAGATGGTTAGATTCTCTCTTGTTAGAGATGGTCATTGCCTGGCACTTGTGGCACGAATGTTACTTGCCACTTCTCAGCCCAAGCCTGGATATTGTCCAGGTCTTGCTGCATTTCTACACGGACTGCTTCAGTATCTGAGGAGTCACGAATGGTGCTGAACATTGTGCAATCATCAGCGAACATCCCCACATCTGACCTTATGATTGAAGGAAGGTCATTGATGAAGAAGCTGAAGATGGTTGGGCCTAGGACACTACCCTGAGGAACTCCTGCAGTGATGTCCTGGAGCTCCAACAACCACAGCCATCTTCCTTTGCGTTAGGTATGACTCCAGCCAGCGGAGGGCTTTCCCCAATTCCCATTGACCTCAGTTTTGCTATGGCTTCTTGATGCCATTCTCGGTCAAATGCTGCCTTGATGTCAAGGGCAGTCACTCTCACCTCACCTCTTGCATTCAGCTCTTTTATCCATGTTTGAACCAAGGCTGTAATGAGGTCAGGAGCTGAGTGGGGCTGGCGGAACCCAAACTGAGCGTCACTGAGCAGGTTATTGCTGAGCAAGTGCCGCTTGATGGCACTGTTGATGACACCTTCCATCACTTTACTGATGATTGAGAGTAGGCTGATGGGGCGGTAATTGGCCGGGTTGGACTTGTCCTGCTTTTTGTGTACAGGACATACCTGGGCAATTTTCCACATTGCCGGGTAGATGCCAGTGTTGTAGCTGTACTGGAACAGCTTGGCTAGGGGCGCGGCAAGTTCTGGAACACAGGTCTTCAGTACTATTGCCAGAATATTGTCAGGGCCCATAGATTTTGCAGTATCCAGTGCCTTCAGTCGTTTCTTGATATCACGCGGAGTGAATCGAATTGGCTGAAGTCTGGCATCTGTGATGCTGGGGACTTCAGGAGGAGGCTGAGATGGATCATCAACTTCTGGCTGAAGATTGTTGCAAATGCTTCAGCCTTATCTTTCGCACTGATGTGCTGGGCTCCCCCATCATTGAGGATGGGGATATTTGTGGAGCCACATCCTCCAGTTAGTTGTTTAATTGTCCACCACCATTCATGGCTGGATGTGGCAGGACTGCAGAGCTTAGATCTGATCCGTTGGTTATGGGATCGCATAGTTCTGTCTATCGCATGTTGCTTACACATTCTGGCACGCAGATAGTCCTGTGTTGTAGCTTCACCAGGTTGACAACTCATTTTGAGATATGCCTGGTGCTGCTCCTGGCATGCCCTTCTGCACTCTTCATTGAACCAGGGTTGGTCTCCTGGCTTGATGGTAATGGTAGAGTGGGGGATATGCCGGGCCATGAGGTTACAGATTGTGGTTGAGTACAATTCTGCTGCTGCTGATGGCCCACAGCGCCTCATTGATGCCCAGTTTTGCAGTGCTAGATCTGTTCGAAATCTATCCCATTTAGCACGGTGATAGTGCCACACAACACGATGGAGGGTATCCTCAAAGTGAAGGCGGGACTTCGTCTCCACAAGTACTATGCGGTGGTCACTCCTACCAATACTGTCATGGACAGAAGCATCTGTGGCAGGCACATTGGTGAGGACGATATCAAGTATGTATTTCCCTCAAAGAACAAAGAACAGTACAGCACAGGAACAGGCCATTCGGCCCTCCAAGCCTGCGCCGATCTTGATGCCTGCCTAAACTAAAACCTCCTGCACTTCCGGGGACCGTATCCCTCTATTCCCTTCCTATTCATGTTTTTGTCAAGATGCCTCTTAAACGTCGCTATCGTACCTGCTTCCACCACCTCCCCCGGCTGCATGTTCCAGACACTCACCACCCTCTGTGTAAACAACTTGCCTCACACATCCCTCTAAACTTTGCCCCTCGCACCTTAAACCTATGTCCCCTAGTAACTGACTCTTCCACCCTGGGAAAAAGCTTCTGACTATCCACTCTGTCCATGCCACTCATAATCTTGTAAACCTCTATCATGTCGCCCCTCCACCTCCGTCGTTCCAGTGAAAACAATCTGAGTTTTTCCAACCTCTCCTCATAGCTAATGCCCTCCAGACCAGGCAACATCCTGGTAAACCTCTTCTGTACCCTCTCCAAAGCCTCCATGTCCTTCTGGTAGTGTGGCGACCAGAATTGCACGCAATATTCTAAGTGCGGCCCAACTAAAGTTCTGTACAGCTGCAGCATGACTTGCCAATTTTTATACTCTATGCCCCCGACCAATGAAGGCAAGCATGCCGTATGCTTTCTTGACTACCTTATTCACCTGCGTTGCCACTTTCAGTGACCTGTGGACCTGTACGCCCAGATCTCTCTGCCTGTCAATACTCCTAAGGGTTCTGCAATTCACTGAATACTTCCCCCCTGCATTAGACCTTACAAAATGCATTACCTCACATTTGTCCGGATTAAACTCCATCTGCCATTTCTCCGCCCAAGTCTCCAACCGTTCAATATCCTGCTGTATCCTTTGACAATCCTCATCACTATCCGCAACTCCACCAACCTTTGTGTCATCCGCAAACTTACCAAGCAGACCAGCTACATTTTCCTCCAAATCATTTATACATACTGCAATGGCAAACGTCCCAGCACTGATCCCTGCGGAACACCACTAGTCACATCCCTCCATTCAGAAAAGCACACTTCCACTGTTACCCTCTGTCTTCTGTAACCGAGCCAGTTCTGTATCCATCTTGCCAGCTCACCTCTGATCCCGTGTGACTTCACCTTTTGCACCAGTCTGCCATGAGGGACCTTGTCAAAGGCTTTACTGAAGTCCATATAGATAACATCCACTGCCCTTCCTTCATCAACCATCTTTGTCACTTCCTCAAAAAACTCAATCAAATTAGTGAGGCACGACCTCCCCTTCACAAAACCATGCTGCCTCTCGCTAATAAGTTTGTTTGTTTCCAAATGGGAGTAAATCCTGTCCCAAAGAATCCTCTCTAATAATTTCCCTACCACTGACGTAAGTCTCACCGGCCTATAATTTCCTGAATTATCCTTGCAACCCTTCTTAAACAAAGGAACAACATTGGCTATTCTCCAGTCCTCTGGGACCTCACCTGTAGCAAATGAGGATGCAAAGATTTCTGTCAAGGCCCCAGCAATTTCTTCCCTTGCCTCCCTCAGTATTCTGGGGTAGATCCCATCAGGCCCTGGGGACTAATCTACTTTAACGCTTTGCAAGATACCCAACACCTCCTCCTTTTTGATAATGAGATGACTGAGACTATCTACACTCCCTTCCCTCGGCTCATCATCCACCAAGTCCTTCTCTTTGGTGAATACTGATGCAAAGTACTCATTTAGTACCTCGCCCATTTCCTCTGGCTCCACACATAGATTCCCTTCTCTGTCCTTGAGTGGGCCAACCCTTTCCCTAGTTACCCTCTTGCTCTTTATATACGTATAAAAAGCCTTGGGATTTTCCTTAATCCTGTTTGCCAATGACTTTTCATGACCCCTTTTAGCCCTCCTGACTCCTTGCTTAAGTTCCTTCCTACTGTCTTTATATTCCTCAAGGGATTCGTCTGTTCCTAGCCTTCCAGCCCTTACAAATGCTTCCTTTTTCTTTTTGACTAGGCTCACAATATCCTGCGTTATCCAAGGTTCCCGAAACTTGCCAAACTTATCCTTCTTCCTCACAGGAACATGCTGGTCCTGGATTCTAATCAACTGACGTTTGAAAGACTCCCACATGTCAGATGTTGATTTACCCTCAAACAACCGCCCCCAATCTAAATTCTTCAGTTCCTGCCTAATATTGTTATAATTAACTTTCACCCAATTTAGCACCTTCACCCGAGGACTACTCTTATCCTTATCCACAAGTACCTTAAAACTTGCGGAATTATGGTCACTGTTCCTGAAATGCTCCCCGACTGAAACTTCGACCACCTGGCCGGGCTCATTCCCCAATACCAGGTCCCGTACGGCCCCATCCCTAGTTGGACTATCTACATATTGTTTCAAGAAGCCCTCCTTGATACTCCTTACAAATTCTGCCCCATCCAAGCCCCTAGCACTAAGTGAGTCCCAGTCAATATAGGGGAAGTTAAAATCACCCACCACTACAACCCTGTTACCTTTACATCTTTCCAAAATCTGTCCACATATCTGCTCCTCCACCTCCCGCTGGCTGTTGGGAGGCCTGTAGAAAACCCCCAACATCGTGACTGCACCCTTCCTATTCCTGAGCTCCACCCATATTGCCTCGCTGCATGACCCCTCCAAGGTGTCCTCCCGCAGTACAGCTATGATATTCTCCTTAACCAGTAATGCAACTCCCTCACACCTTTGACATCCCCCTCTATCACGCCTGAAGCTTCTAAGTCCTGGAACATTTAGCTGCCAATCCTGTCCTTCCCTCAACCAAGTCTCTGTAATAGCAACAACATTATATTTCCAAGTACTAATCCAAGCTCTAAGTTCATCTGCCTTACCTGTTATACTTCTCGCATTGAAACAAATGCACTTCAGACCACCAGTCCCGCTGTGCTCAGCAACATCTTCCTGCCTGCTCTTCCTCTTCGTCTTACTGGCCTTATTTACCAGTTCCCCCTCATTTATTTCACCTGCTGTCCTACTGCTCTGGTTCCCACCCCCCTGCCACACTAGTTTAAACTCTCCCGAGTGACGCTAGCAAACCTTGCAGCCAGGATATTTGTGCCCCTCCAGTTTAGATGCAACCCGTCCTTCTTGTACAGGTCCCATCTGTTCCTGAAGAAATCCCAATGATCCAGATATCTGAAACCCTCTCTCCTACACCAGCTGTTCAGCCACGTGTATAGCTGCACAATCTTCCTATTTCTAGCCTCACTGGCATGTGGCACAGGGAGTAATCCCGAGATTACAACCCTAGAGGTCCTGTCTTTTAACGTTATACCTAACCCCAAACTCCCCCTGCAGGACCTCATCACTCTTCCTGCCTATGTCATTGGTACCGATGTGTACCACAACGTCTGGCTGTTCACCCACCCCCTTCAGCATGCCCCCTGTCCGTTCAGAGACATCCTTGACCCTGGCACCAGGGAGGCAACATACCATCCTGGAGTCTCTTTCACGTCCACAGAAGCGCCTATCTGTGCCCCTGACTATAGAGTCCTCTCTAACTATTGCTCTTCTGCGCTTTGTTCCTCCCTGCTGAACAACAGGGCCAGCCGTGGTACCACTGCTCTGGCAGCTGCTGTTTTCCCCTGATAGGCCATCCCCCCCAACAGTATCGAAAACGGTACACTTGTTAGAGAGGGGGATAGCCACAGGGGATTCCTGCACTGACTGCCTGCCCCTTCTAGCGGTCACCCATCTATCTGCCTGCACCTTGGGTGTAACCACTTCTCTAAAACTCCTGTCTATGACACTTTCTGCCACCTGCATGCTCCTAAGTGCATCCAATTGCCGCTCCAACCGATCCATGCGGTCTGTGAGGAGCTGCAACTGGGTACACTTCCTGCAGATGTAGTCATCTGGAACGCTGGAAGTGTCACGGACCGCCCACATCTCACAGGTGAAGCACTTCACCCCTCTAACTGACATTTCTAGCACTAATTATTAAATTAATTTAAAATAAATAAATACTTATTAAATCCTTACTAAATTGTTATAATCCACGGTAGGCTATTGCAGAAAATACGGAAGTATGGGATTGAAGGTGATTTAGAGCTTTGGATCAGAAATTGGCTAGCTGAAAGAAGACAGAGGGTGGTGATTGATGGCAAATGTTCATCCTGGAGTTTAGTTACTAGTGGTGAACCGCAAGGATCTGTTTTGGGGCCACTGCTGTTTGTCATTTTTATAAATGACCTGGATGAGGGTGTAGAAGGGTGGGTTAGTATATTTGCGGATTACACGAAGGTCGGTGGAGTTGTGGATAGTGCCGAAGGATGTTGTAGGTTACAGAGGGACATAGATAGGCTGCAGAGCTGGGCTGAGAGATGGCAAATGGAGTTTAATGCGGAAAAGTGTGAGGTGATTCACTTTGGAAGGAGTAACAGGAATGCAGAGTACTGGGCTAATGGGAAGATTCTTGGTAGTGTAGATGAACAGAGAGATCTTGGTGTCCAGGTACATAAATCCCTGAAAGTTGCCACCCAGGTTAATAGGGCTGTTAAGAAGGCATATGGTGTATTAGCTTTTATTAGTAGGGGGATCGAGTTTCGGAGCCACGAGGTCATGCTGCAGCTGTACAAAACTCTGGTGCGGCCGCACCTGGAGTATTGCGTGCAGTTCTGGTCACCGCATTATAGGAAGGATGTGGAAGCTTTGGAAAGGGTGCAGAGGAGATTTACTAGGATGTTGCCTGGTATGGAGGGAAGGTCATACGAGGAAAGGCTGAGGGACTTGAGGTTGTTTTCGTTAGAGAGAAGGAGGAGGAGAGGTGACTTAATAGAGACATATAAGATAATCAGAGGGTTAGATAGGGTGGATAGTGAGAGTCTTTTTCCTCGGATGGTGATGGCAAACATGAGGGGACATAGCTTTAAGTTGAGGGGTGATAGATATAGGACAGATGTCAGAGGTAGTTTCTTTACTTAGAGAGTGGTAGGGGCGTGGAACGCCCTGCCTGCAACAGTAGTAGACTCGCCAACTTTAAGGGCATTTAAGTGGTCATTGGATAGACATATGGATGAAAATGGAATAGTTTAGGTCAGATGGTTTCACAGGTCGGCGCAACATCGAGGGCTGAAGTGCCTGTACTGCGCTGTAATGTTTTATGTTCTATGTTCTATATGTTCCCTAGTGCTAGATTCCTACTATAAATATTAAATGCTAACTAAACACAGTAATATCCTCCCTCTGGTTTAATTCTTCTTCTTTTGGGCCTCCTTATCTCGAGAGACAATGGATAGGTGCCTGGAGGTGGTCAGTGGTTTGTGAAGCAGCGCCTGGAGTGGCTATAAAGGCCAATTCTGGAGTGACAGGCTCTTCCACAGGTGCTGCAGAGAAATTTGTTTGTCGGGGCTGTTACACAGTTGGCCAACCCCTTGCGCCTCTGTCTTTTTTCCTGCCAACTACTAAGTCTCTTCGACTCGCCACAATTTTGCCCTGTCTTTATTAATTAGTTAATTAGGGTTTTAATCAATTTTTATCAATGTTTTATTTTCAAATTCAGTTAAAAAAAATTCCCTCCCAGCCAATTAAGTCACAGCTTTCCTGTGACGTCACTTTCAGCTTTTTTACCAGAGGTAAGTTTTTTTATACTTACCGGTCCGGAACTCCACCCTCCGAGTCTTCTCCCAGTCAGGTGTGTTCTTTGGAAGCTCTTGGCTCCCCTCACTCTGAGGACAGGTAGGAAATGAAAGGAGCTCCTCGCTCCCTCCTTACCGAACTTCCTCAGTCACCAAACTTCCACTGTAGCACTCAAATCCAACCCAAGTCAGCACTCCAGTGCAAAACCACCTGCCGCAGACCCAGTCTAGCAGCTATGTCCTTTAGGACTCGGCCAGCTCGATCAGTAGTGATGCTACCGAGCCACTCTTGGTGATGGACATTGAAGTCCCCCACCTAGAGTACATTTTGTGCCCTTGCCACCCTCAGTGCTTTCTCCAAGTGGTGTTCAACATGGAGGAGTCCTGAGTCATCAGCTGAGGGACGGCGGTAGGTGGTAATCAGTAGGAGGTTTCCTTGTCCATGTTTGATCTGATGCCAAGAGACTTTATGGGGTCCAGAGTCAATGTTGAGGACTCCCAGGGCAACTCCCTCCCTACTGTATACCACTGTGCCACCACCTCTGGTGGGTCTGTCCTGCTGGTGGGACAGGACATACCCAGGGATGGTGATTGTAGTGTCTGGGACATTGTCTGTAAGGTATGATTCTGTGAGTATGACTATGTCAGGCTGTTGCTTGACTAGTCTGTGGGACAGCTCTCCCAACTTTGGCACAAGCCCCAAGATGTTAGTAAGGAGAACTTTGCAGGGTTGACAGGGCTGGGTTTGCCGTTGTCGTTTCCGGTGCCTAGGTCGATGCCGGGTGGTCCGTCCGGTTTCATTCCTTTTTATAGACTTCGTAGCGGTTAGGTACAACTGAGTGTCTTGCTAGGCCATTTCAGAGGGCATGTAAGAGTCAACCACATTGGCTGTGGGTCTGGAGTCACATGTAGGCCAGACCAGGTAAGGACAGCAGATTTCCTTCCCTATAGCACATTAGTGAACCAGATGGGTTTTAGCTGGAATGGCTTCCTGTACTGTGGTGCCATGGTCAGTTCACTCATCCACCTTGAATCCCCACTTTTTCATACTGGCTGCAAAAGCCTTGAACATAATATAAAATAAAAACAAGAAATGCTGGAATCACTCAGCAGGTCTGGCAGCATCTGTGGAAAGAGAAGCAGAGTTAACATTTCGGGTCAGTGACCCTTCTTCAGAAGCCTTGAACTGTTGGACAATTGCAAGGGCTGAGGCTCCTCCAATTCTACCTTCTTGATCTCCATACCTGCCTCACTCGCAGTCACATCCTGCTGCCTCTGACCATGGACAAGATCAGACGGCCCTATCCTAAGGGGTCATAGAGTCATAGAACATACAGCCTAGAAACAGGCCCTTCGGCCCACCGCGTCCCTGCCGACCATAATGCCTATCTATACTAATCCCACCTCCTGTGACCACCTCCTGGAGAAAAGTGTTCAATAACTTTCCCCATCCCTGATGTGCCACAATATCTGCAGCTTGGCTTGCAATCAATTAACTCTGAACTGAAACAAAAACAAGAAATGCTGGATTCACTCAGCAGGTCTGGCAGCATCTGTGGAAAGAGAAGCAGAGTTAACGTTTCGGGTCAGTGACCCTTCACGTTAACTCTGCTTCTCTTTCTACAGATGCTGCCAGACCTGCTGAGTGAATCCAGCATTTCTTGTTTTTGTTTCAGATTTCCAGCATCCGCAGTATTTTGCTTTTAGAACTCTGAACTGAAGCTCCTTGAGCCGCAGACACTAACTGCAGATGTGTTTGCCATGGATCAGACAGGTGTCCACGAGCTCCCATATTCTGCAGCTGCCACACATCATCTGCCCTGCCATCTTTATAGTGTTTAATTAAAATCTAATAAGTAAAATAATTAATTAATTAATGTCTCTAGCCCTGCCTGTGCTTATATTCTTATTATTTCAATAAATGTTCTACTTACCCCAATTGAAATTCCCTAGTTAAGGTGAGTAGGAAACACTCACCAGCCAATCTAATAAGCTTTACTACAATTAGTAAACCTTACTACACACACTGACACATACACACAAATGACACACACTGACAAACGCATGCACTGATACATACGCAGACTCGTTCGCACACACAGACTCCTGTGCGCACACTGACACACACACACTGGTTTGCGCGCTCACACTCACGCACACATACACTATAGACACATACACGCACACAAATACACACAAATGCACATGAATACATATTGACATACACACTGGCATACGTGCACAGTGACATGCTCTCATATACAATAACACATGTACACTGATATTCTGACATACACATGCTGATAGATATTAATACACAACTGAGCCACTCACCAAATCACAGTCACCGAGATCCAGTGACTCCAACGTGTTATTTAGCTGCAGCATTGTTGCAAAGTGCATTCCGCCTTTATTTCCAATTTTATTCCCATTCATCCTCAGGTGCTTCAGTGATCTGTTCAACTGAATTATAAGATTTTTTTTACTGTGAGATTGTGGCCCTCTAATTGTGATTAAAGATTTATTGACAGATTTTAATTCTTAGCTTTTTATCTCCCACATTTCATCTTCTGGATCCAAAGGACAGAAAAATCCCAGTGAATCATCTTCATCTTTACTTATATTTTCTCTGCTTTGAACCTCCCCCACCCACAGCCCCCAAATCCAGGAAAATCACCATACCCAGCCCTCCCCCACCCCAAGGTAACACTCAGTCCAAGAACCAAAGCAAAGGGAAAGAGGCAGAACCCCTAGAGCACAGGGTCTCTGCCACATTTGTATAGTGACCCCACCAGAGGAGGTAGTCCCACCCACACCAGCTACAGTTAGCCTCCCTGCCACATATCAACATCGTAACATCAGGGAAAACAGTGGGATTTAGCCCCTGTTTCCAATGGGTCAGAGAGGGTCAGAGAGTGGGATTTAGCCCCTGTATCCAGTAGGTCAGAGAGTGTCAGAGAGTGGGATTTACACTCTGTTTCCAGGGGGTCAGAGAGGGTCAGAGAGTTCGATTTAGCCCCTGTTTCCAGTGGGTCAGTGAGGGTCAGAGAGTGGGATTTAGCCCCTGTTTCCAGTGGGTCAGAGAGTGGGATTTAGCCCCTGTTTCCAGTGGGTCAGAGAGGGTCAGAGAGTGGGATTAGCCCCGGTTTCCAGCCGTTCAGAGAGGTGCAGAGAGTGGGATTTAGCCACTGTTTCCATTGGGTCAGAGGGTGGGATTTTGCCCATTTCCAGTGGGTCAGAGAGTGGGATTTAGCCCCCGTTTCCAAGGGCTCAGAGAGGGTCAGAGAGGGTCAGAGAGTGGGATTTAGCCGCTGTTTCCAGGGGGTCAGAGAGGGTCAGAGAGTGGGATTTAGCCCCTGTTTCCAGGGGGTCAGAGAGGGTCAGAGAGTGGGATTTAGCCCCTGTATCCAGTAGGTCAGAGAGTGTCAGAGAGTGGGATTTACACTCTGTTTCCAGGGGGTCAGAGAGGGTCAGAGAGTTCGATTTAGCCCCTGTTTCCAGTGGGTCAGTGAGGGTCAGAGAGTGGGATTTAGCCCCTGTTTCCAGTGGGTCAGAGAGTGGGATTTAGCCCCTGTTTCCAGTGGGTCAGAGAGGGTCAGAGAGTGGGATTAGCCCCGGTTTCCAGCCGTTCAGAGAGGTGCAGAGAGTGGGATTTAGCCACTGTTTCCATTGGGTCAGAGGGTGGGATTTTGCCCATTTCCAGTGGGTCAGAGAGTGGGATTTAGCCCCCGTTTCCAAGGGCTCAGAGAGGGTCAGAGAGGGTCAGAGAGTGGGATTTAGCCGCTGTTTCCAGGGGGTCAGAGAGGGTCAGAGAGTGGGATTTAGCCCCTGTTTCCAGGGGGTCAGAGAGGGTCAGAGAGTGGGATTTAACCCCTGTTTCCAGTGGGACAGAGGGTGGGATTTTGACCCTGTTTCCAGTGGGTCAGAGAGGGTCAGAGAGTGTGATTTCGCCCGTGTTTCCAGTGGGTCAGAGAGGGTCAGAGAGTGGGATTTAGCCCCTGTTTCCAGTGTGTCAGATAGGGTCAGAGAGTGGGATTTAGCCCCTGTTTCCAGAGGGTCAGAGAGTGGGATTCAGCCCCTGTTTCCAGGGGGTCACAGAGTGGGATTTAGCCCCTGTTTCAAGTGGGTCAGAGAGGGTCAGAGAGTGGGATTTAGCCCCTGTTTCCAGTGTGTCAGATAGGGTCAGAGAGTGGGATTTAGCCCCTGTTTCCAGTGGGTCAGAGAGGGTCAGAGAGTGGGATTTAACCCCTGTTCCCAGTAGGTCAGAGAGGGTCAGAGAGTGGGATTTTGCCCCTGTTTCCAGAGGGTCAGAGAGTGGGATTTAGCCCCTGTTTCCAGTGGGTCAGAGAGGGTATGAGAGTGGGATTTGGCCCGTTTCCCGTGGGGGAGAGGGTGGGATTTTGCACCTGTTTCCTGTTGGTCAGAGAGGGTCAGAGAGTGGGATTTAGCCCCTGTTTCCAGGGGGTCAGAGAGGGTCACAGAGTGGGATTTAGCCCCTGTTTCCAGGGGGTCAGAGGGGGTCTGACAGTGGGATTTAGCCCCTGTTTCCAGCAGTTCAGAGAGGTTCAGAGAGTGGGATTTAGCCAGTGTTTCCAGTGGGTCAGAGGGTGGGATTTTGCCCCTGTTTCCAGTGCGTCAGAGAGGGTCAGAGAATGGAATTTAGCCACAGTTTCCAGTGGGTCGGAGAGGGTCAGAGAGTGGGATTTGGCCCCTGTTTCCAGTAGGTTCAAGAGTGGGATTTAACCCCTGTTTCCAGTGGGTCAGAGAGGGTCAGAGAGTGGGATTAAGCCCCAGTTTCCAGTGGCTCAGAGAGTGGGAGATAGCCCCTGATTCCAATGGGTTAGAGAGGGTCAGAGAGTGGGATTCAGTCCCTGTTTCCAGTGGGTCAGAGAGTGGGATTTAGCCCCTGTTTCCAGTGGGTCAGTGAGGATCAGAGAGTGGGATTTAGCCCCTGTTTCCAGGGGGTCAGAGAGAGTCAGAGAGTGGGATTTAGCACCTGTTTCCAGTGGGTCAGAGAGTAGGATTTAGCACCTGTTTCCAGTGGGTCAGAGAGTAGGATTTAGCCCCTGTTTCCAGTGGGTCAGAGAGGGTCAGAGAGTGGGCTTTAGCCCCTGTTTCCAGTGGGGCAGAGAGGGTCAGAGAGTGGGCTTTAGCCCCTGTTTCCAGTGGGGCAGAGAGGGTCAGAGAGTGGGCTTTAGCCCCTGTTTCCAGTGGGGCAGAGAGGGTCAGAGAGTGGGCTTTAGCCCCTGTTTCCAGTGGGGCAGAGAGGGTCAGAGAGTGGGCTTTAGCCCCTGTTTCCAGTGGGGCAGAGAGGGTCAGAGAGTGGGCTTTAGCCCCTGTTTCCAGTGGGGCAGAGAGGGTCAGAGAGTGGGCTTTAGCCCCTGTTTCCAGTGGGGCAGAGAGGGTCAGAGAGTGGGCTTTAGCCCCTGTTTCCAGTGGGGCAGAGAGGGTCAGAGAGTGGGCTTTAGCCCCTGTTTCCAGTGGGGCAGAGAGGGTGAGAGAGTAGGATTTCGCACCTGTTTCCAGTGGGTCAGAAGGTGGGATTTTGCCCATTTCCAGTGGGTCAGAGAGGGTCAGAGAGTGGGATTTAGACTCTGTTTCCAGTGGGTCGGAAGGGGTCAGACAGTGGGATTTAGCCCCTGTTTCCAGAGGGTCAGACAGTGGGATTTAGCCCCTATTTCCAGTGGGTCAGAGACAGTCAGTGAGTGGGATTTAGCCCCTGTTTCCAGTGGGTGGGATTTTGCCCCTGTTTCCAGTGGGTCAGAGAGTGGGATTTAGCCCCTGTTTCCAGTGGGTCAGAGAGGGTCAGAGAGTGGGCTTTAGCCCCTGTTTCCAGTGGGGCAGAGAGGGTGAGAGAGTGGGATTTAGCCCCTGTTTCCAGTGGGTCAGAGAGGGTCAGAGAATGGGATTTGGACTCGGCTTCCAGTGGGTCAGAGAGTGGGATTAGCCCCTCTTTCCAGTGGGTCAGAGAGGGTCAGAGAGTGGGATTTACCCCGTTTCCAGTGGGTCAGAGAGTGGGATTTTGCCCCTGTTTCCAGTTGGTCAGAGAGGGTCAGAGAGTAGGATTTAGCCCCTGTTCCCCGTGGGTCAGTAAGGGTCAGAGAGTGGGATTTAGCCCCTGTTTCCAGTGGGTCAGAGAGGGTCAGAGAGTGGGATTTAGACTCTGTTTCCAGTGGGTCGGAGGGGGTCAGACAGTGGGATTTAGCCCCTGTTTCCAGAGGGTCAGAGAGTGGGATTTAGCCCCTATTTCCAGTGGGTCAGAGACAGTCAGTGAGTGGGATTTAGCCCCTGTTTCCAGTGGGTCAGAGGGTGGGATTTTGCCCCTGATTCCAGTGGGTGGGATTTTGCCCCTGTTTCCAGTGGGTCAGAGAGTGGGATTTAGCCCCTGTTTCCAGTGGGTCAGAGAGGGTCAGAGAATGGGATTTGGACTCGGCTTCCAGTGGGTCAGAGAGTGGGATTAGCCCCTGTTTCCAGAGGGTCAGAGAGTGGGATTTAGCCCCTCTTTCCAGTGGGTCAGAGAGGGTCAGAGAGTGGGATGTCGCCCCTGTTTCCAGTGGGTCAGAGAGGGTCAGAGAGTGGGATTTAGCCCCTGTTTCCAGTGGGTCAGAGGGTGGGATTTTGCCCCTGTTTCCAGTGGGTCAGAGAGTGGGATTTAGCCCCTGTTTCCAGTGGGTCAGAGAGGGTCAGAGAGTGGGATTTAGCCCTTGTTTCCAGTGGGTCAGAGAGGGTCAGAGAGTGGGATTTAGACTCTGTTTCCAGTAGATCAGAGAGGGTCAGAGAGTGGGATTTAGCCCCTGTTTCCAGAGGGTCAGAGAGTGGGATTTAGCCCCTGTTTCCAGTGGGTCAGAGAGCGTCAGAGAGTGGGATTTAGCCCCTGTTTCCAGTGGGTCAGAGCTTGGGATTTTACCCCTATTTCCAGTGGGTCAGAGAGGGTCAGAGAGTGGGATTTGGCCCCTGTTTCCAGTGGGTCAGAGAGGGTCAGAGAGTGGGATTTAGCGCCTGTTTCCAGTGGGTCAGAGAGGGTCAGAGAGTGGGATTTAGACTCTGTTTCCAGTGGTCAGAGAGGGTCAGAGAGTGGGATTTAGCCCCGGTTTCCAGTGGGTCAGAGAGGGTCAGAGAGTGGGATTTAGACTCTGTTTCCAGTGGGTCAGAGGGTCAGAGAGTGGGATTTAGCCCCTGTTTCCAGAGGGTCAGAGAGTGGGATTTAGCCCCTGTTTCCAGTGGGTCAGAGAGGGTCAGAGAGTGGGATTTAGTCCCTGTTTCCAGTGGGTCAGAGAGTGGGATTTAGCCCCTGTTTCCAGTGGGTCAGTGAGTGGGATTTAGCCCCTGTTTCCAGTGGGTCAGAGAGGGTCAGAGAGTGGGATTTAGACTCTGTTTCCAGTGGGTCAGAGAGTGGGATTTAGCCCCTGTTTCCAGTGGGTCAGAAAGCGTCAGAGAGAGGGATTTAGCCCCTGTTTCCAGGGGGTCAGAGAGGGTCAGAGAGTGGGATTTAGCGCCTGTTTCCAGTGGGTCAGAGAGGGTCAGAGAGTGGGATTTAGCCCTTGTTTCCAGTGGGTCAGAGAGGGTCAGAGAGTGGGATTTAGACTCTGTTTCCAGTGGGTCAGAGAGGGCCAGAGAGTGGGATTTAGCCCCTGTTTCCAGAGGGTCAGAGAGTGGGATTTAGCCCCTGTTTCCAGTGGGTCAGAGAGGGTCAGAGAGTGGGATTTAGTCCCTGTTTCCAGTGGGTCAGAGAGTGGGATTTAGCCCCTGTTTCCAGAGGGTCAGAGAGTGGGATTTAGCCCCTGTTTCCAGTGTGTCAGAGAGTAGGATTTCGCACCTGTTTCCAGTGGTCAG
>NC_090381.1:121661408-121745644 GCF_036365525.1 Heterodontus francisci | reverse complement strand
TAGTGGGATTTAGCCCCTGTTTCCAGTGGGTCAGAGAGGGTCAGAGAGTGGGATTTTGCACCTGTTTCCAGAGGGTCAGAGAGTGGGATTTAGCCCCTGTTTCCAGTGGGTCAGAGAGGGTCAGAGAGTGGGATTTAGCCCCTGTTTCCAGTGGGTCAGAGAGGGTCAGAGAGTGGGATTTTGCCCCTGTTTCCAGAGGGTCAGAGAGTGGGATTTTGCCCCTGTTTCCAGAGGGTCAGAGAGTGGGATTTAGCCCCTGTTTCCAGTGGGTCAGAGAGGGTATGAGAGAGGGATTTGGCCCCTGTTTCCAGTGGGTCAGAGGGTGGGATTTTGCACCTGTTTCCTGTTGGTCAGAGGGTCAGAGAGTGGGATTTAGCCCCTGTTTCCAGGGGGTCAGAGAGGGTCACAGAGTGGGATTTAGCCCCTTTTCCAGGGGGTCAGAGAGGGTCTGACAGTGGGATTTAGCCCCTGTTTCCAGCAGTTCAGAGAGGTTCAGAGAGTGGGATTTAGCCACTGTTTCCAGTGGGTCAGAGGCTGGGATTTTGCCCCTGTTTCCAGTGCGTCAGAGAGGGTCAGAGAATGGAATTTAGCCACAGTTTCCAGTGGGTCAGAGAGGGTCAGAGAGTGGGATTTGGCCCCTGTTTCCAGTAGGTTCAAGAGTGGGATTTAACCCCTGTTTCCAGTGGGTCAGAGAGTGGGATTTAGCCCCTGTTTCCAGTGGGTCAGAGGGTAGGATTTTGCCCGTTTCCAGTTGGTCAGAGAGGGTCAGAGAGTGGGATTTAGCCCCTGTTTCCAGTGGGTCAGAGAGTGGGATTTAGCCCCTGTTTCCAGTGGGTCAGAGGGTGGGATTTTGCCCCTGTTTCCAGTTGGTCAGAGAGGGTCAGAGAGTGGGATTTAGCCCTTGTTTCCAGTGGGTCAGAGAGGGTCAGAGAGTGGGATTTAGACTCTGTTTCCAGTGGGTCACAGAGGGTCAGAGAGTGGGATTTAGACTCTGTTTCCAGTGGGTCAGAGAGGGTCAGAGAGTGGCATTTAGCCCCTGTTTCCAGAGGGTCAGAGAGTGGGATTTAGCCCCTGTTTTCAGTGGGTCAGAGAGCGTCAGAGAGTGGGATTTAGACCCTGTTTCCAGTGGGTCAGAGAGGGTCAGAGAGTGGGATTTAGACTCTGTTTCCAGTGGGTCAGAGAGGGTCAGAGAGTGGGATTTAGCCCCTGTTTCCAGTGGGTCAGAGAGGGTCAGAGAGTGGGATTTAGACTCTGTTTCCAGTGGGCAGAGAGGGTCAGAGAGTGGGATTTAGCCCCTGTTTCCAGGGGGTCAGAGAGGGTCAGAGAGTGGGATATAGCCCCTGTTTCCAGTGGGTCAGAGAGGGTCAGAGAGTGGGATTTAGCTCCTGTTTCCAGAGGGTCAGAGTGGGATTTAGCCCCTGTTCCCAGTGTGTCAGAGAGGGTCAGAGAGCGGGATTTAGCCCCTGTTTCCAGTGGGTCAGAGAGGGTCAGGGAGTGGGATTTACACTCTGTTTCCAGTGGGTCAGAGAGGGTCAGAGATTGGGATTTAGCCCCTGTTTCCAGAGGTTCAGAGAGTGGGATTCAGCCCCTGTTTCCAGAGGGTCAGAGAGTGGGATTTAGCTCTTGTTTCCAGTGGGTCAGAGACGGTCAGCCAGTGGGATTTAGCCCCTGTTTTCAGTGGGTCAGTTGGTGGGATTTTGCCCCTGTTTCCAGTGGGTGGGATTTTGCCCCTGTTTCAAATGGGTCAGAGAGGGTCAGAGAGTGGGATTTAGCCCCTGTTTCCAGTGGGTCAGAGAGGGTCAGAGAGTGGGATTTTGCCCCTGTTTCCAGTGGGTCAGAGTGGGTATGAGAGTGGGTTTTGGCCCCTGTTTCCAGTGGGTCAGAGGGTGGGATTTTGCACCTGTTTCCTGTTGGTCAGAGAGGGTCAGTGAGTGGGATTTAGCCCCTGTTTCCAGGGCGTCAGAGAGGGTCACAGAGTGGGATTTAGCCCCTGTTTCCAGGGGGTCAGAGAGTGGGATTTAGCCCCTGTTTCCAGGGGGTCAGAGAGGGTCACAGAGTGGGATTTAGCCCCTGTTTCCAGGGGGTCAGAGAGGGTCTGACAGTGGGATTAGCCCCTGTTTCCAGCGGTTCAGAGAGGTTCGGAGAGTGGGATTTAGCCACTGTTTCCAAGGGCTCAGAGAGGGTCAGAGAGGGTCAGAGAGTGGGATTTAGCCCCTGTTTCCAGGGGGCCAGAGAGGGTCAGAGAGTGGGATTTAGCCCCTGTTTCCTGTGTGTCAGAAAGGTTCAGAGAGTGGGATTTAGCCCCTGTTTCCAGTGGGTCAGAGCGTGGGATTTTGCCCCTGTTTCCAGTGGGTCAGAGAGGGTCAGAGAGTGGGATTTAGCCCCTGTTTCCAGTGGGTCAGAGAGGGTCAGAGAGTGGGATTTAGCCCCTGTTTCCAGTGGGTCAGAGAGGGTCAGAGAGTGGGATTTTGCCCCTGTTTCCAGAGGGTCAGAGAGTGGGATTTAGCCCCTGTTTCCAGTGGTCAGAGAGGGTATGAGAGAGGGATTTGGCCCCTGTTTCCAGTGGGTCAGAGGGTGGGATTTTGCACCTGTTTCCTGTTGGTCAGAGAGGGTCAGAGAGTGGATTTAGCCCCTGTTTCCAGGGGGTCAGAGAGGGTCACAGAGTGGGATTTAGCCCCTGTTTCCAGGGGGTCAGAGAGGGTCTGACAGTGGGATTTAGCCCCTGTTTCCAGCAGTTCAGAGAGGTTCAGAGAGTGGGATTTAGCCACTGTTTCCAGTGGGTCAGAGGCTGGGATTTTGCCCCTGTTTCCAGTGCGTCAGAGAGGGTCAGAGAATGGAATTTAGCCACAGTTTCCAGTGGGTCAGAGAGGGTCAGAGAGTGGGATTTGGCCCCTGTTTCCAGTAGGTTCAAGAGTGGGATTTAACCCCTGTTTCCAGTGGGTCAGAGAGGGTCAGAGAGTGGGATTTAGCCCCTGTTTCCAGTGGGTCAGAGGGTGGGATTTTGCCCTGTTTCCAGTTGGTCAGAGAGGGTCAGAGAGTGGGATTTAGCCCCTGTTTCCAGGTCAGAGAGGGTCAGAGAGTGGGATTTAGTCCCTGTTTCCAGTGGGTCAGAGAGTGGGATTTAGCCCCTGTTTCCAGTGGGTCAGAGGGTGGGATTTTGCCCCTGTTTCCAGTTGGTCAGAGAGGGTCAGAGAGTGGGATTTAGCCCTTGTTTCCAGTGGGTCAGAGAGGGTCAGAGTGGGATTTAGACTCTGTTTCCAGTGGGTCAGAGAGGGTCAGAGAGTGGGATTTAGACTCTGTTTCCAGTGGGTCAGAGAGGGTCAGAGAGTGGGATTTAGCCCCTGTTTCCAGAGGGTCAGAGAGTGGGATTTAGCCCCTGTTTTCAGTGGGTCAGAGAGCGTCAGAGAGTGGGATTTAGCCCCTGTTTCCAGTGGGTCAGAGAGGGTCAGAGAGTGGGATTTTGCCCCTGTTTCAGAGGGTCAGAGAGTGGGATTTAGCCCTGTTTCCAGTGGGTCAGAGAGGGTATGAGAGAGGGATTTGGCCCCTGTTTCCAGTGGGTCAGAGGGTGGGATCTTGCACCTGTTTCCTGTTGGTCAGAGAGGGTCAGAGAGTGGGATTTGGCCCCTGTTTCCAGTGGGTCAGAGAGGGTCAGAGAGTGGGATTTCGACTCTGTTTCCAGTGGGTCAAAGAGGGTCAGAGAGTGGGACTTAGCCCCGGTTTCCAGTGGGTCAGAGAGGGTCAGAGAGTGGGATTTAGATTCTGTTTCCAGTGGGTCAGAGAGGGTCAGAGAGTGGGATTTAGCCCCTGTTTCCAGTGGGTCAGAGAGGGTCAGAGAGTGGGATTTAGACTCTGTTTCCAGTGGGCAGAGAGGGTCAGAGAGTGGGATTTAGCCCCTGTTTCCAGGGGGTCAGAGAGGGTCAGAGAGTGGGATTTAGCCCTTATTTCCAGTGGGTCAGAGAGGGTCAGAGAGTGGGATTTAGACTCTGTTTCCAGTGGGTCAGAGAGGGTCAGAGAGTGGGATTTAGCCCCTGTTTCCAGAGGGTCAGAGAGTGGGATTTAGCCCCTGTTTCCAGTGGGTCAGAGAGCGTCAGAGAGTGGGCTTTAGCCCCTGTTTCCAGGGGGTCAGAGAGAGTCAGAGAGTGGGATTTTGCCCCTGTTTCTAGTTGGTCAGAGAGATTCAGAGAGTGGGATTTAGCCACTGTTTCCAGTGCGTCAGAGGGTGGGATTTTGCCCCTGTTTCTAGTTGGTCAGAGAGGGTCAGAGAGTAGGATTTAGCCACTGTTTCCAGTGGGTCAGAGGGTGGGATATTGCCCATTTCCACTGGGTCAGAGAGTGGGATTTAGCCCCTGTTTCCAAGGGCTCAAAGAGGGTCAGAGAGGGTCAGAGAGTGGGATTTAGCCCCTGTTTCCAGGGGGTCAGAGAGGGTCAGAGAGTGGGATTTAGCCCCTGTTTCCTGTGTGTCTGAAAGGGTCAGAGAGTGGGATTTTGCCCCTGTTTCCAGTGGGTCAGAGTGGGTATGAGAGTGGGATTTGGCCCTGTTTCCAGTGGGTCAGAGGGTGGGATTTTGCACCTGTTTCCTGTTGGTCAGAGAGGGTCAGAGAGTGGGATTTAGCCCCTGTTTCCAGGGGGTCAGAGAGGGTCAGAGTGGGATTTAGCCCCTGTTTCCAGGGGGTCAGAGAGGTCAGAGAGTGGGATTTAGCACCTGTTTCCAGTGGGTCAGAGAGTAGGATTTAGCACCTGTTTCCTGTTGGTCAGAGTAGGATTTAGCCCCTGTTTCCAGTGGGTCAGTGAGGATCAGAGAGCGGGAATTAGACTCTGTTTCCAGTGGGTCAGAGACGGTCAGAGAGTGGGATTAGCCCTGTTTCCAGGGGGTCAGAGAGGGTCAGAGAGTGGGATTTAGCCCCTGTTTCCAATGGGTCAGAGAGGGTCAGAGAGTGGGCTTCAGCCCCTGTTTCCAGTGGGGCAGAGAGGTCAGAGAGTGGGATTTGGCACCTGTTTCCAGTGGGTGAGAGAGTAGGATATAGCACCTGTTTCCAGTGGTCAGAGAGTGGGATTTAGCCCCTGTTTCCAGTGGGACAGAGAGGGTCAGAGAGTGGGATTAGCCCCTGTTTCCAGTGGGTCAGAGAGTAGGATTTAGCCCCTGTTTCCAGTGGGACAGAGAGGGTCAGAGATTGGGATTAGTCCCTGTTTCCAGTGGGTCAGAGAGTAGGATTTAGCCCCTGTTTCCAATGGGACAGAGAGGGTCAGAGAGTGGGATTAGCCCCTGTTTCCAGTGGGTCAGAGAGGGTCAGAGAGTGGGATTAGCCCCTGTTTCCAGCGGTTCAGAGAGGTTCGGAGAGTGGGATTTAGCCACTGTTTCCAAGGGCTCAGAGAGGGTCAGAGAGTGGGATTTAGCCCCTGTTTCCAGGGGGCCAGAGAGGGTCAGAGAGTGGGATTTAGCCCCTGTTTCCTGTGTGTCAGAAAGGGTCAGAGAGTGGGATTTAGCCCCTGTTTCCAGTGGGTCAGAGCGTGGGATTTTGCCCCTGTTTCCAGTGGGTCAGAGAGGGTCAGAGAGTGGGATTTAGCCCCGGTTTCCAGTGGGTCAGAGAGTGTCAGAGAGTGGGATTTAGCCCCTGTTTCCAGTGGGTCAGAGAGGGTCAGAGAGTGGGATTTTGCCCCTGTTTCCAGAGGGTCAGAGAGTGGGATTTAGCCCCTGTTTCCAGTGGGTCAGAGAGGGTATGAGAGAGGGATTTGGCCCCTGTTTCCAGTGGGTCAGAGGGTGGGATTTTGCACCTGTTCCTGTTGGTCAGAGGGTCAGAGAGTGGGATTTAGCCCCTGTTTCCAGGGGGTCAGAGAGGGTCACAGAGTGGGATTTAGCCCCTGTTTCCAGGGGTCAGAGAGGGTCTGACAGTGGGATTTAGCCCCTGTTTCCAGCAGTTCAGAGAGGTTCAGAGAGTGGGATTTAGCCACTGTTTCCAGTGGGTCAGAGGCTGGGATTTTGCCCCTGTTTCCAGTGCGTCAGAGAGGGTCAGAGAATGGAATTTAGCCACAGTTTCCAGTGGGTCAGAGAGGGTCAGAGAGTGGGATTTGGCCCCTGTTTCCAGTAGGTTCAAGAGTGGGATTTAACCCCTGTTTCCAGTGGGTCAGAGAGGGTCAGAGAGTGGGATTAAGCCCCTGTTTCCAGGTCAGAGAGGGTCAGAGAGTGGATTTAGTCCCTGTTTCCAGTGGGTCAGAGAGTGGGATTTAGCCCCTGTTTCCAGTGGGTCAGAGAGTGGGATTTAGACTCTGTTTCCAGGGGGTCAGAGAGGGTCAGAGAGTGGGATTTTGCCCCTGTTTCCAGTTGGTCAGAGAGGGTCAGAGAGTGGGATTTAGCCCTTGTTTCCAGTGGGTCAGAGAGTGGGATTTAGACTCTGTTTCCAGGGGGTCAGAGAGGGTCAGAGAGTGGGATTTAGCACCTGTTTCCAGTGGGTCAGAGAGTAGGATTTAGCCCCTGTTTCCAGTGGGTCAGTGAGGATCAGAGAGCGGGAATTAGACTGTGTTTCCAGTGGGTCAGAGAGGGTCAGAGAGTGGGATTAGCCCCTGTTTCCAGGGGGTCAGAGAGGGTCAGAGAGTGGGATTTAGCCCCTGTTTCAATGGGTCAGAGAGGGTCAGAGAGTGGGCTTTAGCCCCTGTTTCCAGTGGGTGAGAGAGTAGGATATAGCACCTGTTTCCAGTGGTCAGAGAGTGGGATTTAGCCCCTGTTTCCAGTGGGTGAGAGAGTAGGATATAGCACCTGTTTCCAGTGGTCAGAGAGTGGGATTTAGCCCCTGTTTCCAGTGGGACAGAGAGGGTCAGAGAGTGGGATTAGACCCTGTTTCCAGTGGGTCAGAGAGTAGGATTTAGCCCCTGTTTCCAGTGGGACAGAGAGGGTCAGAGAGTGGGATTAGCCCCTGTTTCCAGTGGGTCAGAGAGTAGGATTTTGCCCCTGTTTCCAGTGGGACAGAGAGTAGGATTTTGCCCCTGTTTCCAGTGGGTCAGAGAGGGTCAGAGAGTGGGATTTAGCCCCTGTTTCCAGTGGGTCAGAGAGTGGGATTTAGCCCCTGTTTCCAGTATGTCAGAAAGGGTCAGAGAGTGGGATTTAGCCCCTGTTTTCAGTGGGTCAGAGAGGGTCAGAGAGTGGGATTTAGCCCCTGTTTACAGTGGGTCAGAGAGTGTCAGAGAGTGGATTTAGACTCTGTTTCCAGTGGGTCAGAGAGGGTCAGAGAGTGGGATTTAGCCCCTGTTACCAGAGGGTCAGAGAGTGGGATTTAGCCCCTGTTTCCAGTGGGTCAGAGAGGGTCAGAGAGTGGGATTTGACCCCTGTTTCCAGTAGGTCAGAGGGTGGGATTTTGCACCCGTTTGCTGTTGGTCAGAGAGGGTCAGAGAGTGGGATTTAGCCCCTGTTTCCAGTGGGTCAGAGAGGGTCAGAGAGTGGGATTTGACCCCTGTTTCCAGTAGGTCAGAGGGTGGGATTTTGCACCCGTTTGCTGTTGGTCAGAGAGGGTCAGAGAGTGGGATTTAGCCCCTGTTTCCAGTGGGTCAGAGAGGGTCAGAGAGTGGGATTTAGCCCCTGTTTCCAGTGGGTCAGAGAGGGTCAAGGAGTGGGATTTAGCCCCTGATTCCAGTGGGTCAGAGAGGGTCAGAGAGTGGGATTTAGCCCCTGTTTCCAGTGGGTCAGAGAGGGTCAAGGAGTGGGATTTAGCCCCTGTTTCCAGTGGGTCAGAGAGGGTCAGAGAGTGGGATTTAGCCCTGTTTCCAATTGGCAGAGAGGGTCAGAGAGTGGGATTTAGCCCCTGTTTGCAGTGGGTCAGAGAGGGTCAGAGAGTGGGATTTAGCCCTGTTTCCAGAGGGTCAGAGAGTGGGATTTAGCCCCTGTTTCCAGTGGGTCAGAGAGGGACAGAGAATGGGATTTAGATTCTGCTTCCAGTGGGTCAGAGAGGGTCAGAGAGTGGGATTTAGCCCCTGTTTCCAGTGGGTCAGAGAGGGTCAGAGAGTGGGATTTAGCCCTGTTTCCAGAGGGTCAGAGAGTGGGATTTAGCCCCTGTTTCCAGTGGGTCAGAGAGGGTCAGAGAGTGGGATTTAGCCCCTGTTTCCAGTGTGTCAGAGAGGGTCAGAGAGCGGGATTTAGCCCCTGTTTCCAGTGGGTCAGAGAGGGTCAGGGAGTGGGATTTACACTCTGTTTCCAGTGGGTCAGAGAGGGTCAGGGAGTGGGATTTACACTCTGTTTCCAGTGGGTCAGAGAGGGTCAGAGAGTGGGATTTAGCCCCTGTTTCCAGAGGTTCAGAGAGTGGGATTCAGCCCCTGTTTCCAGTGGGTCAGAGACTGGGATTTAGCCCCTGTTTCCAGTGTGTCATAAAGGGTCAGAGAGTGGGATTTAGCCCCTGTTTTCAGTGGGTCAGATGCTGGGATTTTGCCCCTGTTTCCAGTGGGTGGGATTTTGCCCCTGTTTCCAATGGGTCAGAGGGTCAGAGAGTGGGTTTAGCCCCTGTTTCCAGTGGGTCAGAGGGGGTCAGACAGTGGGATTTAGCCCCTGTTTCCAGAGGGTCAGAGAGTGGGATTTAGCTCCTGTTTCCAGTGGGTCAGAGACGGTCAGACAGTGGGATTTAGCCCCTGTTTTCAGTGGGTCAGTTGGTGGGATTTTGCCCCTGTTTCCAGTGGGTGGGATTTTGCCCCTGTTTCCAATGGGTCAGAGAGGGTCAGAGAGTGGGATTTAGCCCCTGTTTCCAGTGGGTCAGAGAGGGTCCGAGAGTGGGATTTAGCCCCTGTTTCCAGTGGGTCAGAGAGTGGGATTTAGCCCCTGTTTCCAGTGGGTCAGAGAGGGTCAGAGAATGGGATTTAGACTCTGCTTCCAGTGGCTCAGAGAGTGGGATTTAGCCCCTGTTTCCAGAGGGTCAGAGTGTGGGATTTAGCCCCTGTTTCCAGTGGGTCACAGAGGGTCAGAGAGTGGGATTTAGCCCCTGTTTCCAGAGGGTCAGAGAGTGGGATTTAGCCCCTGTTTCCAGTGGGTCAGAGAGGGTCAGAGAGTGGGATTTGGCCCCTGTTTCCAGTGGGTCAGAGGGTGGGATTTTGCACCTGTTTCCAGTTGGTCAGAGAGGGTCAGAGAGTGGGATTTAGCCCCTGATTCCAGTGGGTCAGAGAGGGTCAGAGAGTGGGATTTAGCCCCTGTTTCCAGTGGGTTAAAGAGTGGGATTTTGCCCCTGTTTCCAGTGGGTCAGAGAGGGTCAGAGAGTGGGATTAAGCCCCTGTTTCCAGTGGCTCAGAGAGTGGGAGATAGCCCCTGTTTCCAATGGGTCAGAGGGTGGGATTTTGACCCTGTTTCCAGTGGGTCAGAGAGTGCCAGAGTGTGGGATTTAGCCCCAGTTTCCAGTGGGTCAGAGAGGGTCAGAGAGTGGGTTTTAGCCCCTGTTTCCAGTGGGTCAGGGGGAGGGAATTTGACCCTGTTTCCAATGGGTCAGAGAGGGTCAGAGAGTGGGATTAAGCCCCTGTTTCCAGTGGCTCAGAGAGTGGGAGATAGCCCCTGTTTCCAATGGGTCAGAGAGGGTCAGAGAGTGGGATGTAGCTCCTGTTTCCAGTGGGTCAGAGCGTGGGATTTAGCCCCTGTTTCCAGTGAGTCAGAGAGGTTCAGAGAGTGGGTTTTAGTCCCTGTTTCCAGTGGGTCAGAGAGTGGGATTTAGCCCCTGTTTCCATTGGGTCAAAGAGGTTCAGAGAGTGGAATTTAGCCCATTTCCAGTGGGGCAGAGAGTGGGATTTAGCCCCTGTTTCCAGTGGGTCAGAGAGGGTCAGGGAGTGGGATTTACACTCTGTTTCCAGTGGATCAGAGAGGGTCAGAGAGTGGGATTTAGCCCCTGTTTCCAGAGGTTCAGAGAGTGGGATTTAGCCCCTGTTTCCAGTGGGTCAGAGAGGGTCAGAGAGTGGAATTTAGCCCATTTCCAGTGGGGCAGAGAGTGGGATTTAGCCCCTGTTTCCAGTGTGTCAGAGAGGTCAGGGAGTGGGATTTACACTCTGTTTCCAGTGGATCAGAGAGGGTCAGAGAGTGGGATTTAGCCCCTGTTTCCAGAGGTTCAGAGAGTGGGATTTAGCCCCTGTTTCCAGTGGGTCAGAGAGTGGGATTTAGCCCCTGTTTCCATTGGGTCAGAGAGGGTCAGAGAGCGGGATTTAGCCCCTGTTTCCAGTGGGTCAGAGAGGGTCAGGGAGTGGGATTTACACTCTGTTTCCAGTGGATCAGAGAGGGTCAGAGAGTGGGATTTAGCCCCTGTTTCCAGAGGTTCAGAGAGTGGGATTTAGCCCCTGTTTCCAGTGGGTCAGAGAGTGGGATTTAGCCCCTGTTTCCATTGGGTCAGAGAGGTTCAGAGAGTGGAATTTAGCCCATTTCCAGTGGGGCAGAGAGTGGGATTTAGCCCCTGTTTCCAGTGGGTCAGAGAGGGTCAGGGAGTGGGATTTAGCCCCTGTTTCCAGAGGTTCAGAGAGTGGGATTTAGCCCCTGTTTCCAGTGGGTCAGAGAGGGTCAGGGAGTGGGATTTACACTCTGTTTCCAGTGGATCAGAGAGGGTCAGAGAGTGGGATTTAGCCCCTGTTTCCAGAGGTTCAGAGAGTGGGATTTAGCCCCTGTTTCCAGTGGGTCAGAGAGTGGGATTTAGCCCCTGTTTTCAGTGGGTCAGATGGTGGGATTTTGCCCCTGTTTCCAGTGGGTGGGATTTTGCCCCTGTTTCCAATGGGTCAGAGAGGGTCAGAGAGTGGGATTTAGCCCCTGTTTCCAGTGGGTCAGAGGGGGTCAGACAGTGAGATTTAGCCCCTGTTTCCAGAGGGTCAGAGAGTGGGATTTAGCTCCTGTTTCCAGTGGGTCAGAGACGGTCAGACAGTGGGATTTTGCCCCTGTTTCCAGTGGGTGGGATTTTGCCCCTGTTTCCAATGGGTCAGAGAGGGTCAGAGAGTGGGATTTAGCCCCTGTTTCCAGTGGGTCAGAGAGGGTCCGAGAGTGGGATTTAGCCACTGTTTCCAGTGGGTCAGAGAGTGGGATTTAGCCCCTGTTTCCAGTGGGTCAGAGAGGGTCAGAGAATGGGATTTAGACTCTGCTTCCAGTGGGTCAGAGAGTGGGATTTTGCCCCTGTTTCCAATGGGTCAGAGAGGGTCAGAGAGTGGGATTTAGCCCCTGTTTCCAGTGGGTCAGAGAGGGTCCGAGAGTGGGATTTAGCCACTGTTTCCAGTGGGTCAGAGAGTGGGATTTTGCCCCTGTTTCCAATGGGTCAGAGAGGGTCAGAGAGTGGGATTTAGCCCCTGTTTCCAGTGGGTCAGAGAGGGTCAGAGAATGGGATTTAGACTCTGCTTCCAGTGGGTCAGAGAGTGGGATTTTGCCCCTGTTTCCAATGGGTCAGAGAGGGTCAGAGAGTGGGATTTAGCCCCTGTTTCCAGTGGGTCAGAGAGGGTCCGAGAGTGGGATTTAGCCCCTGTTTCCAGTGGGTCAGAGAGGGTCAGAGAATGGGATTTAGACTCTGCTTCCAGTGGGTCAGAGAGTGGGATTTAGCCCCTGTTTCCAGTGGGTCAGAGAGGGTCGGAGAGTGGGATTTGGCCCCTGTTTCCAGTGGGTCATAGGGTGGGATTTTGCACCTGTTTCCAGTTGGTCAGAGAGGGTCAGAGTGTGGGATTTAGCCCCTGATTCCAGTGGGTCAGAGAGGGTCAGAGAGTGGGATTTAGCCCCAGTTTCCAGTGGGTCAGAGAGTGGGATGTAGCCCCTGTTTCCAGTGGGTCAGAGAGGGTCAGAGAGTGGGATTTAGCCCCTGTTTCCAGTGGGTCAGAGAGGGTCACAGAGTGGGATTTAGCCCGTTTCCAGTGGGTTCAAGAGTGGGATTTAGCCCCTGTTTCCAGTGGGTCAGAGAGGGTCAGAGAGTGGGATTAAGCCCCTGTTTCCAGTGGCTCAGAGAGTGGGAGATAGCCCCTGTTTCCAGTGGGTCAGAGAGGTTCAGAGAGTGGGATTTAGTCCCTGTTTCCAGTGGGTCAGAGAGGTTCAGAGAGTGGGATTTAGCCCGTTTCCAGTGGGGTAGAGAGTGGGATTTAGCCCCTGTTTCCAGTGGGTCAGAGAAGGTCAGAGAGTGGGATTTAGTCCCTGCTTCCAGTGGTTCAGAGAGGGTCAGAGAGTGTGATTTAGTCCCTGTTTCCAATGTGTCAGAGAGTGGGATTTAGCCCCTGTTTCCAGTCAGTCAGAGAGATTCAGCGAATGGGATTTCGCCCCTGTTTCCAGACTGCAGAGAGTGGAATTTAACCCCTGTTTCCAGGGTTTGACGACAGCCTATGACTGAGAGACTCAGATGCTCACCTGCAAAGATTTGGCCAACCATTCAGCTCCATTGCTGCTAATGTCATTACACATTAGGTTGAGGTCAGTAATCATGGTGGTTTCCTGGAAGGTGAAGATTCAGGTGTAAAACTCTGTGATACTATAAGAGAAGCTATCAGGAAAGAATCCCCAGACAGTCCCACTCAAACACCATCATTCAGAGACATTTAGCGCACAGGATGAGCCCATTCAACCATTGTCATTGTGCGAGCTCCTTGTTACATTCCCAAACTAATCCCGCTGCCCCGGTCTTTCCCCATAGCACTGTATCAATCTCAAACTAATCCCACCAGCCTGCTCTCTCCCCAGAGCCCTGTATCAATCCCAGACTAATCCCGCTGCCCCGGTCTTTCCCCATAGCACTGTATCAATCCCAAACTAATCCCACTGCCCTGGTCTTTCCCCAGAGCCCAGTATATAGCCCAAACTAATCCCACTGCCCCGGTCACTCCCCATAGCCCTGTATCAATCCCAAACTAACCCCACTGCCCCACTCTCTCCCCGTAGCCTTGTATCAATCCCCAAACTAACCCCACTGCCCCGCTCTCTCCCCATAGCCCTGTATCAATCCCAAACTAATCCCACTGCCCCGGTCTCTACCCATAGCCCTGTATGAATCCCAAACTAATCCCACTGACCCTGTCTCTTCCCAGAGCCCTGTATCAATCACAAACTAATTCCACTGCCCCGGTATCTCCCCAGAGCCCTGTATCAATCCCCAAACTAATCCCACTGCCCCGCTCTTTCCCCATAGCCCTGTATCAATCCCAAACTAATCCCACTGCCCCGGTCTTTCCCCATAGCCCTGTATCAATCCCAAACTAATCCCACTGCCCCGGTCTTTCCCCATAGCCCTGTATCAATCCCAAACTAATCCCACTGCCCCGGTCTTTCCCCATAGCCCTGTATCAATCCCAAACTAATCCCACTGCCCCGGTCTTTCCCCATAGCCCTGTATCAATCCCAAACTAATCCCACTGCCCTGGTCTTTCCCCATTGCCCTGTATCAATCCCAAACTAATCCCACTGCCCTGGTCTTTCCCCATAGCCCTGTATCAATCCCAAACTAATCCCACTGCCCCTGTCTTTCCCCATAGCCCTGTATCAATCCAAACTAATCCCACTGCCCCGGTCTTTCCCCATAGCCCTGTATCAATCCCAAACTAATCCCACTGCCCTGGTCTTTCCCCATTGCCCTGTATCAATCCCAAACTAATCCCACTGTCCCACTCCCCCCCCCCATAGCCCTGTATCAATCCCAAACTAATCCCACTGTCCCACTCCCCCCCCCATAGCCCTGTATCAATCCCAAACTAATCCCACTGCCCTGGTCTTTCCCCATAGCCCTGTATCAATCCCAAACTAATCCCACTGTCCCACTCCCCCCCGCCCCCCATAGCCCTGTATCAATCCCAAACTAATAGGAAGGAACATAGGAGCAGGAGTAGGCCATTCAGCCCCTCAAGCCTGCTCCACCATTTGATAAGATCATGGCTGATCTGATTGTGGCCTCAACTCCACTTTCCTGTCTGTCTCCCTTGTCAATCAAAAATCTATCCAACTCAGCCTTGAATATATTCAATGACCCAACCTCCATTGTTTTCTGGGGAAGATTCACTAGAGTTTAGAAGAATGAGAGGGGATCTCATAGAAACCTACAAAATTCTAACAGGACTGAACAGACTAGATGCAGGAAAGATGTTCCCGATGGCGGGGCACTCCAGGACCAGGGGTCACAGTCTAAGGATAAGGGGTAAGCCATTTAGGACTGAGATGAGGAGGGATTTCTTCACCCAGAGAGTGGTGAACCTGTGGAATTCTCTACCACAGAAAGCAGTTGAGGCCAAATCATTAAATAAATTCAAGAAAGAGTTAGATATAGTTCTTAGGGCTAAAGGAATCAAGGGACACGGGGAGAAAGCGGGAACAGGGTACTGTTCATGATCGTATTGAATGGCGGTGCAGGCTTGAAGGGCCGAATGGCCAGCTCCTGCTCCTATTTTCTATGTTTCTAAGAGAATTCCACAGACTAACGATCCTCTAAGAGAAAAAGATTTCTCTTCATCTCCGTTTTAAAAGGGAGCTTGCTTATTCTTGATCTGTGACCCCCAGTTCTAGTCTCCTCCACAAGGCTCCTTAGACAGCATCTTCCAAACCCGTGACCTCTACCAATGAGAAGGATGAGGGCAGCAAATGCATGGGAACACCACCACCTGCAAGTTCCCCTCCAAGCCACACACCATCCTGACTTGGAACTATATCGCCGTTCCTTCACTGTCGCTGGGTCAAAATCCTGGAACTCCCTTCCTAACAGCACTGTGGGTGTACCTACCCCACATGGACTGCAGCGGTTAAAGAAGGCAGCTCACCACCACCTTCTCAAGGGCAATTAAGGATGGGCAATAAATGCTGGCCTAGCCAGCGATGCCCACATCCCTGAATGAATAAATTATAAAATATTTTAAAAGAGAAAACATCTTCCCGGTATCCACTGTATCAAATCCCCTCAGGATCTTCTAGATTTCAATAAGATCACCTCTCATTCTTCTAAACTCCAATGGGTAAAGGCCCAACCTGTTCAACCTTACTTCATAAGCTAAGTCCTTCATCCCAGGAATTAGTCAAGTGAACCTTCACTGAACTGCCTCTAATGGAATTATATCCTTTTTCAAATAAGGAGACTGAACTGTACACAGTACTCCAGATGTAGTCTCACCAAGATGCAGTAAAACTTCCCTACTTTTGTACTCGATTCCACTTGCAATAAATGCCAACATTCCATTTTCCTTCAAAGAACAAAGAACAGTACAGTACAGGAACAGACCATTCGGCCCTCCAAGCCTGCGCCGATCTTGATGCCTGTCTAAACTAACACCTTCTGCACTTCCGGGGACCGTATCCCTCTATTCCCATCCTATTCATGTATTTGTCAAGATGCCTCTTAAACGTCGCTATCGTACCTGCTTCCACCGCCTCCCCTGGCAGCAAGTTCCAGGCACTCATCACCCTCTGTGTAAAAAACTTGCCTCTCACATCCCCTCTAAACTTTGCCCCTCGCACCTTAAACCAATGTCCCCTAGTAACTGACTCTTCCACCCTGAGAAAGGTGGAAGATGGGGCGGCACAGTGGCGCAGTGGTTAGCACCGCAGCCTCACAGCTCCAGGGACCTGGGTTCGATTCTGGGTACTGCCTGTGCGGAGTTTGCAAGTTCTCCCTGTGTCTGCGTGGGTTTCCTCTGGGTGCTCCGGTTTTCTCCCACATGCCAAAGACTTGCAGGTTGATAGGTTAATTGGCCAGTATAAATTGCCCCTAGTATAGGTAGGTGGTAGGGAAATATATAGGGACAGGTGGGGATGTGATAGGAATATGGGATTAGTGTAGGATTAGTATAAATGGGTGGTTGATGGTCGGCACAGACTCGGTGGGCCGAAGGGCCTGTTTCAGTGCTGTATCTCTAAAACTAAAACTAAAAAACTAAAGAGTTTCTGACTATCCACTCTGTCCATGCCGCTCATTACTTTGTAAACCTCTATCATGTCGCCCCTCCACCTCCGTCGTTCCAGTGAAAACAATCCGAGTTTATCCAACCTCTCCTCATAGCTAATGCCCTCCAGACCAGGCAACATCCTGGTAAACCTCTTCTGTACCCTCTCCAAAGCCTCCACATCCTTCTGGTAGTGTGGCGACCAGAATTGCACGCAATATTCTAAGTGCGACCTAACTAAGGTTCTGTACAGCTGCAGCATGACTTGCCAATTTTTATACTCTATGCCCCGACCGATGAAGGCAAGCATGCCGTATGCCTTCTTGATCACTTGCTGTACCTGCATACTAATCGTTTGTGATTCATGTACCAGGACACCCAGATTCTTCTGTACCAGCAAGTTCTGCAATCTCTCTCCATTTAAATAATATACAGCTTTTCTATTCTTCCTGCAAAGTGGACAAGTTCACATTTTCCCACATTATACTCCATCTGCTAACTGTTTGCCCACACATAACCTATCTCTAACCCTTTGTAGACCCTTTACCTCCTCATCGACAACATACTTTCCTACCTATCTTGGCCTCCCCATAGACCTGTATCAATCCCAAACTAATCCCACTGTCCTGCTCTCTCCCCATAGCCCTGTATCAATCCCAAATTAATCCCACTGCCCTGTTCTCTCCCCAAAGCCCTGTATCATTCTCAAACTAATCCCACTGCCCTGGTCTCTCCCCATAGCCCTGTATCAATCCCCAAACTAATCCCACTGCCCTGCTCTCTCCCCATAGCCCTGTATCAATCCCCAAACTAATCCCACTGTCCTGCTCTCTCCCCATAGCCCTGTATCAATCCCAAATTAATCCCACTGCCCTGTTCTCTCCCCAAAGCCCTGTATCATTCTCAAACTAATCCCACTGCCCTGGTCTCTCCCCATAGCCCTGTATCAATCCCCAAACTAATCCCACTGCCCTGCTCTCTCCCCATAGCCCTGTATCAATCCCCAAACTAATCCCACTGCCCTGCTCTCTCCCCATAGCCCTGTATCAATCCCAAACTAATCCCACTGCCCCACTCTCTCCCCATAGCCCTGCAACTTTCTCAAACTAATCCCACTCCCCTGTATCAATTCCAACCAATCCCAGTTGAATCCTATCACATACCAGAAGCAGCTTTCCAATAAATTCCGCTCCACAGTTTGTTAAATTGTTGAATCGTAAATCAAGACCTGAAAAATAAAAAGTCAAAAGTGAAAATGCTCAGGACACTTTGTGAAATGTTTGTTCCATTTCCTGCTCCAATTCCACAGGAAGATTACAACCAATGCATCCACTTCTTTTCAGACCCTAGTATGCAGGTTATCAGGACTAGGGGACTTGTCAGCCGAAAGTCCTATTAGTTTTCCTAGTACTTTTTCTCTAGTTATAGTGATTGCTTTAAGTCCCTCCCTTTTGCCTTTTCATTTTCTGCTTTCTTGTGTGCTTTTTGTGTCTTCTGTTGTGAAGACAGATACAAAATACTTGTTCAAAGTCTCTGCCATTTCCTTATTTCCCATTATTAATTTCCCAGTCTCATGCTGAAAGGGACCAACACTTGCTGTAGCTACTCTCTTCCTTTTAATATATTTGTAGAAGGAATATTCGGCACGGGTTGTGTGGGGGCGGGGCGGGGGGTGGAGAGATGGTGGGAGGAGGCAGTGGCGTTGTGGTAATGTCACTGGACTGGGAACCTAGAGGCCCAGGTTACTGTTCTGGCGACATGGGTTTGAATCCCACCACAGCAGATGGTGAAATTTGCATTCAATTAATCTGGGAATTAAAAAGCTAATCCAATGGTGACCATGAAGCCAACTGGTTCACTAATGTCCTGAAGGGAAACAAATCTGCCATTCTCACCTGGTCTGGCCTACATGTGACTCCAGACCCACAGCAATCTGGTTGACTTTTAAAATGTCCTCTGAAATGGCCCAGCAAGTCACTCAATTCAAGAGCAATTATGGATGGGCAATAAAGTCTGGCCTAGCCAGCAATGGAGCGGCACAGTGGCGCAGTGGTTAGCACCGCCGCCTCACAGCTCCAGTGACCCGGGTTCAATTCTGGGTACTGTCTGTGTGGAGTTTGCAAGTTCTCCCTGTGTCTGTGTGGGATTCCTCCGGGTGCTCTGGTTTCCTCCCACAGCCAAAAGACTTGCAGGTTGATAGGTAAATTGGCCATTATAAATTGCCCCTAGTATAGGTAGGTGGTAGGGGAATATAGGGACAGGTGAGGATGTGGTAGGAATATGGGATTAGTGTAGGATTAGTATAAATGGGTGGTTGATGGTCGGCACAGACTCGGTGGGCCGAAGAGCCTGTTTCAGTGCTGCATCACTAAACTAAACAATGCCCACATCCCACAAATGAATTTAAAAAATCAGCTCTGAATACCAAGGAAAGTGAGGGTTCATCTGGTGCCAAGGCAATGGCCATGGAACCACAGGTGGATCAGTGTACAGGGGGGCACGAGGAAGACTGGAAGAGCAATAGTGATAGGAGATTCAATAGTCAGGGGAACAGATAGGCCTTTCCAGGATGGTGTGTTGCCTCCCTGGTGCCAAGGTCAAGGATGTCAGTGAATGGCTGCAGAGCACCCTGAGGGGGAGGGTGACGAGCTAACAGTCGTGGTTCACACTGGTACTGACGACATTGGTAGGAAAAGGGATGTGGTCCTGCAGAAAGAGTTTAGTGAGCTAGGTAGGAAATTAGCAAGCAGGACTTCAAAAGTTGTAACATCCAAATTGTACCATAATTTCGTTAGGATTTAATAAGTACTTATTTAAAATTATTTATTTAGAGATACAGCACTGAAACAGGCCCTTCGGCCCACTAAGTCTGTGCCAACCAAGAACCACCCAAGTATACTAATCCTACAGTAATCCCATATTCCCTACCACCTACCTACACTAGGGGCAATTTACAATGGCCAATTTACCTATCAACCTGCAAGTCTTTGGCGGTGGGAGGAAACCGGAGCACCCGGCGGAAACCCACGCGGTCACAGGGAAAACTTGCAAACTCCGCACAAGCAGTACCCAGAATTGAACCCGGGTCGCTGGAGCTGTGAGGCTGCGGTGCTAACCACTGCGCCACTGTGCTGCCCTATCTAAATTAATAATTAGTGCTGGAAATGTCAGTTAGAGGGGTAAAGTGCTTCACCTGTGAGATGTGGGAGGTCTGTGACGCTTCCAGCATTCTGGAGGACTACATCTGCAGGAAAAGTATCCAGTTGCAGCTCCTCACAGACCGCATGGATCGGTTGGAGCGGCAACTGGATGCACTTAGGAGCATGCAGGTGGCAGAAAGCGTCATAGACAGGAGTTTTAGAGACGTGGATACACCCAAGGTGCAGGCAGATAGATGGGTGACCGCTAGAAGGGGCAGGCAGTCAGTGCAGGAATCCCCTGTGGCTATCCCCCTCTCTAACAAGTGTACCGTTTTGGATACTGTTGGGGGGGACGGCCTATCAGGGGAAAACAGCAGCTGCCAGAGCAGTGGCACCACGGCTGGCACTGTTGTTCAGCAGAGAGGGACAAAGCGCAGAAGAGCAATAGTTATAGGGGACTCTATAGTCATGGGCACAGATAGGCGTTTTCGTGGATGTGAAAGAGACTCCAGGATGGTATGTTGCCTCCTGGTGCCAGGGTCAAGGACGTTTAAGGTGCGAGGGGCAAAGTTTAGAGGGGATGTGCGAGGCAAGTGGGTGGTGAGTGCCTGGAACTTGCTGCCGGGGGAAGTGGTGGAAGCAGGTACGATAGCGACGTTTAAGAGGCATCTTGACAAATACATGAGTAGGATGGGAATAGAGGGATACGGTCCCCGGAAGTGCAGAAGGTTTTAGTTTAGGCAGGCACCAAGATCGGCGCAGGCTTGGAGGGCCGAATGGCCTGTTCCTGTGCTGTACTGTTCTTTGTTCTTTGTCTCTGAACGGACAGGGGGCATTCTGAAGGGGGAGGGTGAACAACAAGAGGTTGTGGTACACATCGGTACCAACGACATAGGCAGGAAGAGTGATGAGGTCCTGCAGGGGGAGTTTAGGGAGTTAGGTAGAAAGTTAAAAGACAGGACCTCTAGGGTTGTAATCTCGGGATTACTCCCTGTGCCTTGTGCCAGTGAGGCTAGAAATAGGAAGATTGTGCAGTTAAACACGTGGCTGAACAGCTGGTGTAGGAGGGAGGGTTTCAGATATCTGGATCATTGGGATCTCTTCAGAGACAGATGGGACCTGTACAAGAAGGACAGGTTGCATCTAAACTGGAGGGGCACAAATATCCTGGCTGTGAGGTTTGCTAGCGTCACTCGGGAGGGTTTAAACTAGTGTGGCAGGGGGGTGGGAACCAGAGCAGTAGGACAGCAGGTGAAATAAATGAGGGGGAACTGGTAAATAAGGCCAGTAAGACTAAGAGGAAGAGCAGGCAGGGAGATGTTGCTGAGCACAGCAGGACTGGTGGTCTGAAGTGCATTTGTTTCAATGCGAGAAGTATAACAGGTAAGGCAGATGAACTTAGAGCTTGGATTAGTACTTGGAAATATGATGTTGTTGCTATTACAGAGACTTGGCTGAGGGAAGGACAGGATTGGCAGCTAAATGTTCCGGGATTTAGAAGCTTCAGGCGGGATAGAGGGGGATTTCAAAGGGGTGGGGCAGTTGCATTACTGGTTAAGGAGAATATCACAGCTGTACTGCGGGAGGACACCTCAGAGGGGTCATGCAGCGAGGCAATATGGGTGGAGCTCAGGAATAGGAAGGGTGCAGTCACAATGTTGGGGGTTTACTACAGGCCTCCCAACAGCCAGCAGGAGGTAGAGGAGCAGATATATAGACAGATTTTGGAAAGATGTAAAGTTAACAGGGTTGTGGTGGTGGGTGATTTTAACTTCCCCTATATTGACTGGGACTTACTTAGTGCTAGGGGCTTAGATGGGGCAGAATTTGTAAGGAGCATCCAGGAGGGCTTCTTGAAACAATCATGTAGATAGTCCAACTAGGGATGGGGCCTTACTGGACCTGGGATTGGGGAATGAGCCCGGCCAAGTGGTCGAAGTCTCAGTAGGGGAGCATTTCGGGAACAGTGACCATAATTCTGCAAGTTTTAAGGTACATGTGGATAAGGAAAAGAGTAGTCCTCGGGTGAAGGTGCTAAATTGGGGGAAGGCTAATTAGAACAATATTAGGCAGGAACTGAAGAATTTAGTTTGGGGGCGGCTGTTTGAGGGTAAATCAACATCTGACATGTAGGAATCTTTCAAACGTCAGTTGATTAGAATCCAGGACCGGCATGTTCCTGTGAGAAAGAAGGATAAGTTTGGCAAGTTTTGGGAACCTTGGATAACATGGGATACTGTGAGCCTAGTCAAAAAGAAAAAGGAAGCATTCGTAAGGGCTGGAAGGCTGGGAACAGATGAAGCCCTTGAGGAATATAAAGACAGTAGGAAGGAACTTAAGCAAGGAGTCAGGAGGGCTAAAAGGGGCCATGAAAAGTCATTGGCAAACAAGATTAAGGAGAATCCCAAGGCTTTTTATACGTATATAAAGAGCAAGAGGGTAACCAGGGAAAGGGTTGACCCACTCAAGGAAAGAGGAGGGAATCTATGTGTGGAGCCAGAGGAAATGGGCGAGGTACTAAATGAGTACTTTGTATCAGTATTCACCAAAGAGAAGGACTTGGTGGATGATGAGCCTCGGGAAGGGAGTGTAGATAGTCTCGGTCATGTCATTATCAAAAAGGAGGAGGTGTTGGGTGTCTTGCAAACCATTAAGGTAGATAAGTCCCCAGGGCCTGATGGAATCTCCCCCAGAATACTGAGGGAGGCAAGGGAAGAAATTGCTGGGGCCTTGACAGAAATCTTTGTATCCTCATTGGCTACAGGTGAGGTCCCAGAGGACTGGAGAATAGCCAATGTTGTTCCTTTGTTTAAGAAGGGTAGCAAGGATTATCCAGGAAATTATAGGCTGGTGAGCCTTACGTCAGTGGTAGGGAAATTATTAGAGAGGATTCTTCGGGACAGGATTTACTCCCATTTGGAAACAAACAAACTTATTAGCGAGAGACAGCATGGTTTTGTGAAGGGGAGGTTGTGTCTTACTGGTTTGATTGAGTTTTTTGAGGAAGTGACGAAGATGATTGATGAAGGAAGGGCAGTGGATGTTATCTATATGGACTTCAGTAAAGCTTTTGACAAGGTCCCTCATGGCAGACTGGTACAAAAGGTGAAGTCACACGGGATCAGAGGTGAGCTGGCAAGATGGATACAGAACTGGCTCGGTCATAGCAATGGAAGGGTGCTTTTCTGAATGGAGGAATGTGACTAGTGGTGTTCCGCAGGGATCAGTGCTGGGACCTTTGCTGTTTGTATGATATATAAATGATATGGAGGAAAATGTAGCTGGTCTGATTTGTAAGTTTACGGACGACACAAAGGTTGGTGGAGTTGCGGATAGTGATGAGGATTGTCAGAGGATACAGCAGGATATCGATCGGTTGGAGAATTGGGCGGAGAAATGGCAGATGGAGTTTAATCCGAACAAATGTTAGGTAATGCATTTTGGAAGATCTAATACAGGTGGGAAGAATACAGTAAATGGTAGAACCCTTCGGAGTAATAACAGGCAGAGAGATCTGGGCGTACAGGTCCACAGGTCACTGAAAGTGGCATCGCAGGTGGATAAGGTAGTCAAGAAGGCATACGGCATGCTTGCCTTCATCGGTCGGGGCATAGAGTATAAAAATTGGCAAGTCATGTTGCAGCTGTACAGAACGTTAGTTAGACCACACTTAGAATATTGCGTGCAATTCTGGTCGCCACACTACCAGAAGGACGTAGAGGCTTTGGAGAGGGTACAGAGGAGGTTTACCAGGGTATTGCCTGGTCTGGAGGGCATTAACTATGAGGAGAGGTTGGATAAACTTGGATTGTTTTCACTGGAGGTGGAGGGGTGACATGATAGAGGTTTACAAAGTAATGAGTGGCATGGACAGAGTGGATAGTCAGAAGCTTTTCCCAGGGTGGAAGAGTCAGTTACTCGGGGACATAGGTTTGAGGTGCGAGGGGCAAATTTTAGATGGGATGTGCGAGGCAAGTTTTTTACACAGAGGGTGGTGAGTGCCTGGAACTTGCTGTCGGGGGAGGTGGTGCAAGCAGGTACGATAGCGACATTTAAGAGGCATCTTGACAAATACACGAATAGGATGGGAATAGAGGGATACGGTCCCCGGAAGTGCAGAAGGTGTTAGTTTAGACAGGCATCAAGATCGGCGCAGGCTTGGAGGGCCGAATGGTCTGTTCCTGTACTGCACTGTTCTTTGTTCTTTGTACTCCCAATACCACATACAAGTGAATATGGAAATAGGAGGATGAATGTGTGGCTGGAACGATGGTGCAGGGAGGGCTTTAGGTTCTTGGGTCACTGGGACCAGTGCCGGAGTGATGTTTTCAGGGCTGGGATGGTGGGCGCGGAGAAAACTCTTGCGAAGGGGTTGAAGGTCAAAGTTAATGAATTTCGGGGGTAGAAAAAATGTTTGTGGGGAGAGGGCAATTCATAAACTGATTAGTCATTGGTGGGGTGAGAGATGGGATTGGAACTTTGAATAAAATATTAATTTAAATTTTAAAAAAAATGTAAAACTGTCACTTTAAAAATGTAAACAGTGACTCCTGATAACGCAGCACCCACTGACGTCATCAGAGTGCTCCAAGCTGCCCATGTGCACAACTACATCTTGCCAGGACTAAGTGGTGCAAGCACGGGAGGACATCATAGGGCAGCGCCAACGTCTTTGCACACGCTGAGAAAGCGTCATCGGGTATCCAGCCCCCCACTCAGCTGGAGGGAGCGGTTGAATGGGAGACTTTGAGGTTGGAACTCAAACCCGTCTCGGCAACTCAAGGCTTCCTCCCCCACTCCCCTGACCAATTGTTCCCTGCTCCTCCCCACACCCTCCAGCCACCAACTCGAGGCCGTGCTGCTTCCCTCCTCTCAGCCGCTCGCCCCTCCGTCGCCCGATCACTCCTTGCGCCCTGCCATGCTTCTCGGGCGGCGCATAGAGACCAGTCCAAACTAATCCCAAACTAATCCCACTGACCTGCTCTCTCCCCATCGCACTGTATCAATCCCCAAACTAATCCCACTGCCCTGCTCTCTCCCCATCGCACTGTATCAATCCCCAAACTAATCCCACTGCCCTGCTCTCTCCCCATCGCACTGTATCAATCCCCAAACTAATCCCACAGCCCAGCTCTCTCCCCATAACGCTGTATCAATCCCCAAACTAGTCCCACTGCCCCGCACTCACCCCGTAGCCCTGTATCAATCCCCAAACTAATCACAATGTCCTGCTCCCTCCTCATAGCCCTGCATCAATCCCCAAACTAATCGCACTGCCCCGGTCTCTCCCCATAACCAAGCATCAATCCCAAATTTATCCCACTGCCCCGCTCTCTACCCATAACCCTGTATCAATCCCCAAACTAATCTCAATGCCCCGCTCTCTCCTCATAGCACTGCATCAATTCCCAAACTAATCCCACTGTCCTGCTCTCTCCCCAAAGCCCTGCATCAGTCCCCCAACTAATCCCACTGCCCTGCTCTCTCCCCAAAACCCTGTATCAATCCCCAAAGTAATCCCACTGCCCTGCTCTCTCCCCATAACCCTATATCAATCCCCAAACTAATCCCACTGCCCCGCTCTCTCCCCATAACCCTGTATCAATCCCCAAACTAATTCCACTGCCCTGCTCTCTACCCATTACCCTGTATCAATCCCCAATCTAATCCCACTGCCCCGCTCCCTGGTCATAGCCCTGTATCAATCCCAAACTTATCCCACTGCCCCGGTCTCTCCCCATAATCCAGCATCAATCCCAAACTAATCCCATTGCCCCGCTGTCTCCTCATAGCCCTGCATCAATCCCCAAACTAATCCGACTGCCCCGCTCTCTCCCCATAACCCTGCATCAACCCCCAAACTAATCCCACTGCCCTGCACTCTCCCCATAACCCTGTATCAATCCCAAACTTATCCCACTGCCCCGCTCTCTCCTCATAGCCCTGCATCAATCCCCAAACTAATCCCACTGCCCCGCTCTCTCCCCGTGGCCCTGTATCAACCCGCAAACTAATCCCACTGCCCTGCTCTCTCCCCATAACCCTGTATCAATCCGTAAACTAATCCCACTGCCCCGCTCTCTCCCCATTCCCTGTATCAATCCCCAAACTAATCCCACTGCCCCGATCTCTCCCCATTCCCTGTATCAATCCCCAAACTAATCCAACTGCCCTGCTCTCTCCCCATAACCCTGTATCAATACTCAAACTAAGCCCACTGCCCCGCTCTCTCCCCATAGCCCTGCATCAATCCCCAAACTAATCCCACTGTCCCACTCTCTTCCCATTGCCCTGTATCAATCCCAAACTAATCCCACTGCCCAGCTCTCTTCCCATAGTTCTGTATCAATCCCAAACTAATCCCACTGTCCCACTCCCCCACCAAAACCCTGCATCAATCCCAAACTAATCCCACTGCCCCACACTCTCCCCATAGCCCGATATCAATCCCAAACTAATCCCAAACTAATCCCACTGCCACTAGCTCTCCCCATAGCCCTGCATCAATCCCAAACTAAGCCCACAGCCCCACTCTCTCCCCATAGCCCTGCATCAATCCCAAATGAGTCCCACTGCCCAGCTCTCTTCCCATAGTTCTGTATCAATCCCAAACTAATCCCACCACCCCACTCTCTCCCCATAGCCCTGCATCAATCCCAAACTAATCCCACTGTCCCACTCTGTCCCCATAGCCCTGCATCAATCCCAAACTAATCCCACTGCCCAGCTCTCTTCCCAAAACACTGGATCAATCCCGAAACTAATCCCAGTGCCCCGGTCTCTCCCCATAGCCCTGGATCAATCCCAAACTAATCCCACTGTCCCACCCTCTCCCCATACCCCTGTATCAATCCCCAAACTAATCCCACTGCCCCGCTCTCTCCTCATAGCCCAGTATCGATCCGCAAACTAATCCCAGTGCCCCGGTCTCTCCCCATAGCCCTGTATCAATCCCAAACTAATCCCACTGTCCCACCCTCTGCCAATACCCCTGTATCAATCCCCAAACTAATCCCACTGCCCCGCTCTCTCCCCATAGACCTGCATCAATCCCCAAACTAATCCCACTGCCCCGGTCTCTCCCCATAACCCAGCATCAATCCACAAACTAATCCCACTGCCCTGGTCTCTCCCCATAACCCTGTATCAATCCCAAACTAATCCCACTGCCCCGCTCTCTCCTCATAGCCCTGTATCAATCCCCAAACAAATCCCACCGCCCCGCTCTTTCCCCTAAGACCTGTATTAATCCCAAACTAATCCCTCTGTCCCACTCTCTACCCATAGCCCACAATCAATCCCAAACTAATCCCACTGCCCCTCTCTCTGCTCATCACCCTGAATCTATCCCAAACTAATCCCAATGTCCCACTCTCTCCCCGTAGCCCTGCATCAATCCCAAACTAATCCCACTGCCCCGCTCTCTCCCCATAACCCTGTATCAATCCCAAACTTATCCCACTGTCCCGGTCTCTCCCCATAACCCTGTATCAATCCCAAACTAATCCCACTGCCCCGGTCTCTCCCCATAACCCTGTATCAATCCCAAACTAATCCCACTGCCCCGCTCTCTCCTCATAGCCCTGCATCATTCCCCAATCTAATCCCACTGCACCGCTCTCTCCTCATAGCCCTGCATCAATCCCCAATCTAATCCCACTGCCCCGGTCTCTCAACCATAACCCTGTATCAATCTCAAACTAATCCCACTGCCCCGCTCTCTCCTCATAGCCCTAGATCAATCCCAAACTAATCCCACTGCCCCGCTCTCTCCCCATAGACCTGTATTAATCCCAAACTAATCCCACTGCACTGCTCTCTCCCCATAGCCCTGAATCAATCCCAAACTAAGTCCACTGCCCCGGTCTCTCCCCATAGCCCTGTATCAATCCCAAACTAATCCCACTTCCCTGCTCTCTCCCCATAGCCCTGAATCAATCCCAAACTAATCCCTCTGCCCCGGATTCTCCCCATACCCCACAATCAATCCCAAACTAATCCCACTGCCCCGCTCTCTCCTCATCGCCCTGTATCAATCCCAAACTAATCCCACTGTCCCACTCTCTCCCCATAGACCTGTATCAATCCCCAAACTAATCCCACAGCCCCGCTCTCTCCCCATAGACCTGTATCAATCCCCAAACTAATCCCCCTACCCCGGTCTCTCAACCATAACCCTGTATCAATCCCCAAACTAATCCCAGTGCCCCGGTCTCTCCCCATAGCCCTAGATCAATCCCAAACTAATCCCACTGCCCCGCTCTCTCCCCATAGACCTGTATTAATCCCAAACTAATCCCACTGCACTGCTCTCTCCCCATAGCCCTGAATCAATCCCAAACTAAGTCCACTGCCCCGGTCTCTCCCCATAGCCCTGTATCAATCCCAAACTAATCCCACTGCCCCACTCTCTTCCCATAGCCCTGTATCAATCCCAAACTAATCCCACTTCCCTGCTCTCTCCCCATAGCCCTGAATCAATCCCAAACTAATCCCTCTGCCCCAGATTCTCCCCATACCCCACAATCAATCCCAAACTAATCCCACTGCCCCGCTCTCTCCTCATCGCCCTGTATCAATCCCAAACTAATCCCACTGTCCCACTCTCTCCCCATAGACCTGTATCAATCCCCAAACTAATTCCACTGTCCCACTCTCTCCCCATTCCCTGTATCAATCCCCAAACTAATCCAACTGCCCTGCTCTCTCCCCATAACCCTGCATCAATCCCAAACTAATCCCACTGCCCCACTCTCTCCCCATAGCCCTGCATCAATCCCCAAACTAATCCCACCGCCCCACTCTCTCCCCATAACCCTGCATCAATCCCCAAACTAATCCCACCGCCCCACTCTCTCCCCATAGCCCTGCATCAATCCCCAAACTAATCCCACTGACCCACTCTCTCCCCATAGCCCTGCATCAATCCCAAACTAATCCCACTGCCCAGCTCTCTTCCCAAAACACTGGATCAATCCCGAAACTATTCCCACTGCCCCGGTCTCTCCCCATAGCCCTGTATCAATCCCAAACTAATCCCACTGTCCCACCCTCTCCCCATACCCCTGTATCAATCCCCAAACTAATCCCACTGCCCCGCTCTCTCCTCATAGCCCAGTATCGATCCCCAAACTAATCCCAGTGCCCCGCTCTCTCCCCATAGACCTGCATCAATCCCCAAACTAATCCCACTGCCCCGGTCTCTCCCCATAACCCAGCATCAATCCCCAAACTAATCCCACTGCCCCGGTCTCTCAACCATAACCCTGTATCAATCCCCAAACTAATCCCACTGCCCCGGTCTCTCCCCATAACCCAGCATCAATCCCCAAACTAATCCCACTGCCCCGGTCTCTCCCCATAACCCAGCATCAATCCCCAAACTAATCCCACTGCCCCGGTCTCTCAACCATAACCCTGTATCAATCCCCAAACTAATCCCAGTGCCCCGCTCTCTCCCCATAGTCCTGTATCAATCCCAAACTAATCCCACTGTCCCACTCTCTCCCCATACCCCTGTATCAATCCCCAAACAAATCCCACCGCCCCGCTCTTTCCCCATAGACCTGTATTAATCCCAAACTAATCCCACTGCACTGCTTTCTCCCCATAGCCTTGTATCAATCCCAAACTAATCCCTCTGTCCCACTCTCTACCCATAGCCCACAATCAATCCCAAACTAATCCCACTGCCCCTCTCTCTGCTCATCACCCTGAATCAATCCCAAACTAATCCCACTGCCCCGCTCTCACCTCATAGCCCTGCATCAATCCCCAAACTAATCCCACTGCCCCGGTCTCTCCCCATAACCCTGTATCAATCCCAAACTAATCCCACTGCCCCGCTCTCACCTCATAGCCCTGCATCAATCCCCAATCTAATCCCACTGCACCACACTCTCCCCGTAGCCCTGCATCAATCCCAAACTAATCCCACTGCCCCGCTCTCTCCCCATAACCCTGTATCAATCCCAAACTTATCCCACTGCCCCGGTCTCTCCCCCATAACCCTGCATCAATCCCCAATCTAATCCCACTGCACCGCTCTCTCCTCATAGCCCTGCATCAATCCCCAATCTAATCCCACTGCACCGCTCTCTCCTCATAGCCCTGCATCAATCCCCAAACTAACCCCACTGCCCCGGTCTCTCCCCATAACCCAGCATCAATCCCCAAACTAATCCCACTGCCCCGGTCTCTCAACCATAACCCTGTATCAATCCCCAAACTAATCCCACTGCCCCGGTCTCTCAACCATAACCCTGTATCAATCTCAAACTAATCCCACTGCCCCGCTCTCTCCTCATAGCCCTGTATCAATCCCCAAACTAATCCCAGTGCCCCGCTCTCTCCCCATAGCCCTGGATCAATCCCAAACTAATCCCACTGTCCCACTCTCACCCGATACCCCTGTATCAATCCCCAAACAAATCCCACTGCCCCGCTCTCTCCCCATAGACCTGTATTAATCCCAAACTAATCCCACTGCACTGCTCTCTCCCCATAGCCCTGTATCAATCCCAAAACTAATCCCACTGCCTCACATTCTCCCCATAGCCCTGCTTTAATCCCAAACTAAGTCCACTGCCCCGGTCTCTCCCCATAGCCCTGTATCAATCCCAAACTAATCCCACTGTCCCTCTCTCTCCCCACAACCCTGTGTCAATCCCAAAGTACTCCCACTACCCCGGATTCTCCCCATACCCCACAATCAATCCCAAACTAATCCCACTTCCCTGCTCTCTCCCCATACCCCACAATCAATCCCAAACTAATCCCACTGCCCCGCTCTCTCCTCATCGCCCTGTATCAATCCCAAACTAATCCCACTGTCCCACTCTCTCCCCATAGACCTGTATCAATCCCCAAACTAATCCCACAGCCCCGCTCTCTCCCCATAGACCTGTATTAATCCCAAACTAATCCCACTGCACTGCTCTCTCCCCATAGACCTGTATTAATCCCAAAACTAATCCCACCGCCCCACTCTCCCCCCATAGCCCTGCATCAATCCCCAATCTGATCCCACTGCCCCACATTCTCCCCAGAGCCCTGCATTAATCCCAAACTAATCCCACTGCCACTAGCTCTCCCCATAGCCCTGCATCAATCCCAAATGAGTCCCACTGCCCAGCTCTCTTCCCATAGTTCTGCATCAATCCCAAACTAATCCCACTGTCCCATTCTCTCCCCATAGCCCTGCATCAATCCCAAACTAATCCCACTGCCCAGCTCTCTTCCCATAGCTCTGTATCAATCCCAAACTAATCCCACGACCCCACTCTCTCCCCATTGCCCTATATCAATCCCAAACTAATCCCACAGCCCCACGCTCTCCCCATAGTCCTGTATCAATCCCAAATTTATCCCACTGCCCCGGTCCCACCCCATAACCCAGCATCAATCCCAAACTAATCCCACTGCCCCTCTCTCTCCTCATAGCCCTGCATCAATCCCCAAACTAATTCCACTGCCCCGATCTCTCCCCATAGCCCTGTATCAATCCCAAACTAATCCCACTGCCCCTCTCTCTCCTCATAGCCCTGCATCAATCCCCAAACTAATCCCACTGCCCCGCTCTCTCCCCATAACCCTGTATCAATCCCAAACTAATCCCACTGCTCCGCTCTCTCCCCATAACCCCATATCAATACCCAAACTAATCCCACTGCCCCGGTCTCTCAACCATAACCCTGTATCAATCCCAAACTAATCCCACTGCCCCGCTCTCTCCTCATAACCCTGTATCAATCTCAAACTAATCCCACTGCCCCGGTCTCTCCTCATAGCCCTGCATCAATCCCCAAACTAATCCCACTGCCCCGCTCTCTCCTCATAGCCCTGCATCAATCCCCAAACTAATTCCACTGCCCCGATCTCTCCCCATACCCCACAATCAATCCCAAACTAATCCCAGCCCCGGATTCTCCCCATACCCCACAATCAATCCCAAACTAATCCCACTGTCCCACTCTCTCCCCATAGACCTGTATCAATCCCCAAACTAACCCCACAGCCCCACTCTCTCCCCATAGACCTGTATTAATCCCAAACTAATCCCACTGCACTGCTCTCTCCCCATAGCCCTGTATCAATCCCAAACTAATCCCACTGTCCCACTCCCCCCCCCATAGCCCTGCATCAATCCCCAAACTAATCCCACTGCCCCGCTCTCTCCTCATAGCCCTGTATCAGTCCGCAAACTAATGCCACTGCCCCGGTCTTTACCCATAACCCAGCATCAATCCCAAACTAATCCCACTACCCCGCTCTTTCCTCATTGCCCTGCATCAATCCCCAAACTAATCCCACTGCCCCGCTCTCTCCCCATAATCCTGTATCAATCCCCAAAATAATCCCACTGCCCTATTCTCTCCCCATAACCCTGCATCAGTCCCTAAACTAATCCTACTGCCCCGCTCTCTCCTCATAGCCCTGTATCAATCCCAAATTTATCCCACTGCCCCGGTCACTCTCTTAAACCCTGTATCAATCTCCAACTAATCCCACTGCCCCGTTCTCTCCTGATAGCCCTGTATCAATCCCAAACTTATCCCACTGCCCTGCTCCCTCCCCATAACCCTGTAACAATCCCCAAACTAATCCCACTGCCCCACATTCTCCACAGAGCCCTGCATTAATCCCAAACTAATCCCACTGCCCCACATTCTCCACAGAGCCCTGCATTAATCCCAAACTAATCCCACTGCCACTAGCTCTCCCCATAGCCCTGCATCAATCCCAAACTAAGCCCACAGCCCCACTCTCTCCCCATAGCCCTGCATCAATCCCAAATGAGTCCCACTGCCCACCTCTCCTCCCATAGCTCTGTATCAATCCCAAACTAATCCCACCACCCCACTCTCTCCCCCATAGCCCTGCATCAATCCCAAACTAATCCCACTGTCCCACTCTCTCCCCATAGCCCTGCATCAATCCCAAATGAGTCCCACTGCCCACCTCTCCTCCCATAACTCTGTATCAATCCCAAACTAATCCCACTGCCCAGCTCTCTTCCCATAGCTCTGTATCAATCCCAAACTAATCCCACGACCCCACTCTCTCCCCATTGCCCTATATCAATCCCAAACTAATCCCACAGCCCCACGCTCTCCCCATAGCCCTGTATCAATCCCAAACTAATCCCACTGCCCAGCTCTCTTCCCATAGCTCTGTATCAATCCCAAACTAATCCCACGACCCCACTCTCTCCCCATTGCCCTATATCAATCCCAAACTAATCCCACAGCCCCACGCTCTCCCCATAGTCCTGTATCAATCCCAAATTTATCCCACTGCCCCGGTCCCACCCCATAACCCAGCATCAATCCCAAACTAAGTCCACTGCCCCGGTCTCTCCCCATAGCCCTGTATCAATCCCAAACTAATCCCACTGTCCCTCTCTCTCCCCACAACCCTGTGTCAATCCCAAAGTACTCCCACTACCCCGGATTCTCCCCATACCCCACAATCAGTCCCAAACTAATCCCACTTCCCTGCTCTCTCCCCAGAGCCCTGTATCAATCCCAAACTAATCCCTCTGCCCCGGATTCTCCCCATACCCCACAATCAATCCCAAACTAATCCCACTGCCCCGCTCTCTCCTCATCGCCCTGTATCAATCCCCAAACTAATCCCACTGCCCCGGCCTCTCCCCATAACCCTGTATCAATCCCAAACTAATCCCGCTGCCCCGCTCTCTCATCATAGCCCTGCATCAATCCCAAACTTATCCCACTGCCCCGGTCTCTTCCCATAACCCTGTATCAATCCCAAACTTATCCCACTGCCCCGGTCTCTTCCCATAACCCTGTATCAATCCCAAACTAATCCCACTGCCCCGGTCTCTCAACCATAACCCTGTATCAATCCCCAAACAAATCCCAGTGCCCCGGTCTCTCCCCATAGCCCTGTATCAATCCCCAAACAAATCCCACTGCCCCGCTCTCTCCCCATAGACCTGTATTAATCCCAAACTAATCCCACTGCACTGCTCTCTCCCCATAGCCCTGTATCAATCCCAAAACTAATCCCACTGCCTCACATTCTCCCCATAGCCCTGCTTTAATCCCAAACTAAGTCCACTGCCCCGGTCTCTCCCCATAGCCCTGTATCAATCCCAAACTAATCCCACTGTCCCTCTCTCTCCCCATAGCCCTGAATCAATCCCAAACTAATCCCTCTGCCTCGGATTCTCCCCATACCCCACAATCAATCCCAAACTAATCCCACTTCCCTGCTCTCTCCCCATAGCCCTGAATCAATCCCAAACTAATCCCTCTGCCTCGGATTCTCCCCATACCCCACAATCAATCCCAAACTAATCCCACTGCCCCGCTCTCTCCTCATAGCCCTGTATCAATCCCAAACTAATCCCACTGTCCCACTCTCTCCCCATGGACCTGTATCAATCCCCAAACTAATCCCACAGCCCCGCTCTCTCCCCATAGACCTGTATTAATCCCAAACTAATCCCACTGCACTGCTCTCTCCCCATCGCCCTGTATCAATCCCAAACTAATCCCACTGCCCCACTCTCTCCCCATAGCCCTGCATCAATCCCCAATCTAATCCCACTGCCCCACTCTCTTCCCATAGTTCTGTATCAATCCCAAACTAATCCCACTGCCCCACTCTCTCCCCATAACCCTGTATCAATCCCCAAACTAATCCCACTGTCCCACTCTCTCCTCATTGCCCTGTATCAATCCCAAACTTATCCCACTGCCCCGCTCTCTCCCCATAGCTCTGTATCAATCCCCAATCTAATCCCACTGCCCCACTCTCTTCCCATAGCTCTGCATCAATCCCAAACGAGTCCCACTGCCCAGCTCTCTCCCCATAGACCTGTATTAATCCCAAACTAATCCCACTGCACTGCTCTCTCCCCATAGCCCTGTATCAATCCCAAACTAATCCCACTGCCCCACTCTCTCCCCATAACCCTGTATCAATCCCCAAACTAATACCACTGTCCCACTCTCTCCCCATAACCCTGTATCAATCCCCAAACTAATCCCACTGTCCCACTCTCTCCTCATTGCCCTGTATCAATCCCAAACTAATCCCACTGCCCCACTCTCTCCCCATAACCCTGTATCAATCCCCAAACTAATACCACTGTCCCACTCTCTCCCCATAACCCTGTATCAATCCCCAAACTAATCCCACTGTCCCACTCTCTCCTCATTGCCCTGTATCAATCCCAAACTAATCCCACTGCCCCACTCTCTCCCCATAACCCTGTATCAATCCCCAAACTAATACCACTGCCCCACTCTCTCCCCATAACCCTGTATCAATCCCCAAACTAATACCACTGTCCCACTCTCTCCCCATAACCCTGTATCAATCCCCAAACTAATCCCACTGTCCCACTCTCTCCTCATTGCCCTGTATCAATCCCAAACTAATCCCACTGCCCCACTCTCTCCCCATAACCCTGTATCAATCCCCAAACTAATACCACTGCCCCACTCTCTCCCCATAACCCTGTATCAATCCCCAAACTAATACCACTGTCCCACTCTCTCCCCATAACCCTGTATCAATCCCCAAACTAATCCCACTGTCCCACTCTCTCCTCATTGCCCTGTATCAATCCCAAACTAATCCCACTGTCCCACTCTCTCCTCATTGCCCTGTATCAATCCCAAACTAATCCCACTGCCCCACTCTCTCCCCATAACCCTGTATCAATCCCCAAACTAATACCACTGTCCCACTCTCTCCCCATAACCCTGTATCAATCCCCAAACTAATCCCACTGTCCCACTCTCTCCGCATCGCCCTGCATAAATCCCCAACCTAATGCCACCGCCCCACTCTCTCCATATAGTCCCAAACACTGCCATGTTTGGCAGTTTGGACTGTGTGTCTGCACCATGTTGGATGTCTAGGTGCCCATTTGGCATGAAACAAATTTGAGAGGGTGGGGATTTGATGGAATTAAATAAACTGATTTTGATGGTGTTCAGGCTAAATATCGGTAGGATCGGACTAAGCAGGACTGACCTGTGATGTAGGAGTTTCGACACAGGAGATGAACCAGAGCTGCTGCATCTTCATCTGTTAGTTTTTGGACTGGGAAAAGCCGTGAGTTTCCGCTGAGAATCAGTGTGAATCCCCCGTACATGGTCCTACAGGGAATGAATGGGCAGACAATTCACTTAATGGACCTGGAGTAGAGTCAGGACGGTTGGGCACTCGTGATTGGCCACTCAATCGGGCTTTGGTCACAATCTTTGGATTCAACCTCATACTGCTATTTACCAAACACAACCACGCTGTACCAAGCAGTGCCTAAAACAGGGAGGTCACATGAGGTCCACTCCTCAGTGCCCTCATACCGTCTGCTGGACAACCCTGAGCGACAGGGATTTCCCTACTGCCTCTTAAGTGTTCAGGCTTCAGGGATCAGAAACCCAACCCCCAAATATGACCAAAGTCAAGTACAGACATCAGATCAGGCAGAGGCTTTATTCACAGATCAAGTTCATTTTCTCTGCTTCACTGGAGCAGGTTGAAAATTCTCTGCAACAAACGCATAAAGTATTTAAAATAAAATCAGCAACTAAAAGCATGAATTAGTACAGAGGCCAATTTCCCTCTGCCCTGCCATGTCAGGCTTGGCCAAATTAGCATGAAGGGCCTGAACCTGCCTGTAATTGGTCTTTAGTCTGACCCCATTATTCCGTTTGGAAAGGTCTTGCACTGTTCGGGTTAAGAAAGTGCAGGACTGTGGTAAGCCACCAGGCTTTGGGCCTTCAACCTGCTTCAGGGCAACATGTTAAACAGCAGCTAAAAGGCCTCAGGAAACATAAGAATTAGGAGCAGATGTCGGCTAGTCAGCTCTTCGAGCCTGTTCTGCCATTCAATAAGATCATCAACCACATCCCTTAATGCCAAAAATCTATTGATCTCTTTCTTGAATATGTTCAATGTACAGAAACAGAAAACATTTTACAAATGGCGATCTTCTTATGGAGGCAGAGTGCTTAAATGAGTATGTTGCATCTGTCTTCATGAGACAAGAGAATGCTGCCAATGTAGCATTAAAGGAGGAGGGAGTAACAATAATGCATAAGATAAAAATAGATAAAGAGGAGATACTCAAAGGTTGGCAGTCCTCAAAGTAGTCACCTGGTCCGGATGGGATGCATCCTAGCTAGGGAAATAAAAAAGGGGGGATGAATAAACCCAGCAAGTACGGGCTAGTCAGTCTAACATCGGTGGTGGGGAATCAGAGGCAAAATTATTGGCATTTGGAAAAATATGGTGAATAAAGGAGAGACAGCACAATTTTTCTTTTAAAGGCAAATCAAGTTCCGAAGAAGGGTCAGTGACCCGAAACGTTAACTCTGCTTCTCTTTCCATTGATGCTGCCAGACCTGCTGAGTGAATCCAGCATTTCTTGTTTTTGTTTCAAGTTTGACTAGTTTGGTTTGAGTTCTTTTAAATAATGGAGAGAGTCGATGAGGGTAGTGCAGTTGATGAGTATATATGGATTTTTAAAGCTGTTTGACTAAATACCACATAATACGCTTGTTAGCCTATGCAAACAGTGGCAGTGTGGATACAAGATTGGCTGAGGGCCAGAAAACAGTTGCTATTCACACTGAGGAAAAGTATACTCTGATGTCTCCCAGGAGACAGCATTGGGAACCATTGTTCTTTTTCACATGTTAATGACCTGGACCTGGGTACACAGGGCATCATCTCAAAGATTGCAAATGACACAAAACTCAGAAATGTAGTAAAAAAATGAGGAGGATAGTAACAGATTTCAGGAGGACATAGATAAGCTGGTGAAATGGGCAGTAAGGAATTTATGCTAAACATTTAAAAAACATTGGTTCGGCCTCAGCTGGAATATTGGGTTCAATTCTACGCACCGTACTTTAGGAAGGATGTCAAGGTCTTAGAGCAGGTTGTTACGACCGAGGTGGGAGGAGTGCACTGTTAATTCAGTCCCACTTCTCCACAGGTCACAACATATCAATAAATTTTCCCACTTACTGAACCAGCCAATTAGATACTCTATTTGACCCCAGAATAAAGCAGGCCAAATAGGTTTCTTTAATAAACAACAAAATTATCTGTACAATTATAAACCAAGTCTTAACCACTAATGAAATAAATATATAAGCAAATTGAAATATTAAAGCCCATTATTTTTTATCCTAGCCCTCACACACACACACTCACATACACAACAGGTTAATTGGAGGAAATAAAAGAGAGTTTTGTTTACAGCTGTTACAAAGAAATAAGGAATAAAAAAAAGTAACTTAGACTGAATGACAGATATGGAAGTCCTTTGTTTTGGCAAGGTATCCCAAAGGCGAATATGTGGTTGCCACGAGGAATCTTTCCAGGTGATGTTGATAAGCACTCTGTTTTGGGTAGGCATTCAAATAAATTCAACTACAGAAGGCTTCACATAGGTCTTCCATCAGGTGTGCAAAAACAAAGGTTTCAGTTCTCACACATTTGTTGCAAAGTTTTTTAAAGATGCAAGGTTTCTGCAAACATTCAGGATTTCTTCAAAATACAAGAGGCAAGAGTACAATTTCATACAGGCTTTTGCTTTTCAAGAGCAAGGATTCTTCAAAGAGATGTAGCAGTTGTCTGGATTTTCTTCTGATCTCCTGGCAGATCTATAGGCAAATTCCAACTGCTTCTTTTTAGTCCAAAAACCAGCTAGTTTTTAACAGTTCAAAATTAAACCAACTTTTTTCCAGGCAGGTCCCCTATGATACTCATAAATCCTGTCTTGTCACAACACAACCCCCTGCTATATTTACTTGAAATCATGTGCCTTCCAGTAAAAACTTGTATACTGGTCAACCTTTTGTTGACATTTCTTTTAAAAGAAACTCCCACAAAGTTCTATAATCTCCAGATGATTCAATTATCATGAAAGCCTTTTCATAGGAATATCATAGGAACGTAGGAGCAGAGTAGGCCATTCAGCCCATCGAGCCTGCTCTGCCATTCAATACGATCATGGCTGATCATCAACTTCAATGCCTTTTTCCTCTTGAATGCCTCAATGAACCAGCCCCCACCACTCTCAGGCAGTGTATTCCAGATCCCAACCACTCGCTGCATGAAATAGTTTTGCCTCATGTCACTATTGCTTCTTTTGCCCATTACCTCAAATCTGTGCCCTCTTGTTCTCGACCCTTCCACCAATGGGAACAGTTTTCCCTTTCTACCCTGTCCAGACTCCTCATAATTTTGAATTCAGTTTTTAAAAATATAGATTCTCAAGTTTTAACAAAAAATGGAAACCTCATAACAGGGTGCAGAGGAGATTTAGTAAAATGGGACCAGGGATGAGGGACTATAGTTATATCGAGGGTTGGGAGAAGCTGGGATTGTTCTCCTTAGAGCAGAGAAGGTGAAGAGAGGTTTGAAAGAAGTGTTTATATTTCTTCCTAGAAAAAATAAAAAAACAGACAGTAAGAATTTTGACAATTATATAACAAGGTAGAAAGTAGCTAAAGTAAACATTCATCTCTTCAAGGATGAGACTGGGGAATTAATCATGGGAAACAGGGAAATGGCAGAGACTTTGAACAAATATTTTGCATCTATCTTCACTGTAGAAGACACAAAAAGCATCCCAAAAATAGATCAGTAGGCAAAAAGGAAGGAAGAACTTAAAACAATCAGTTTCACTAGAGAAAAAGTACTTGGAAAACTAATGGGATGAAAGGCTGACAAGTCCCCTGGACCTGATGGTCTGCATTATGGGTCTTAAAAGAAGTGGCTGCAGCGATAGTGAATGCATTGGTTGTAATCTTCCAAAGTTCCTTAGATTCTAGAAAGGTTCCAGTGGATTGGAAAACTGCAAATGTAACACCTCTATTCATGAAAGGAGGGAGGCAGAAAGCAGAAACTATAGGCCAGTTAGCCTAACATCTGTCATTGGGAAAATGCTATCAAGCAGCACTTGCTCAGCAATAACCTGCTCAGTGACGGTCAGTTTGGGTTCCACCAGGGCCATGCAGCTCCTGACCTCATTACAGCCTTAGTCCAAGCATGGACAAAAGAGTTGAACTCCAGAGGTGAGGTGCGAGTGACTGCCTTTGACATCAAGGCAGCATTTGACTGAGTATGACATCAAGGAGCCCTAGCAAAACTGGAGTCAATGGGAATTGGGGGAAAATTCTCTGCTGGTTCGAGTCATACCTAGCGCAAAGGAAGATGGTTGTGGTTGTTGGAGGTCAATCATCTCAACTCCAGGACATCACTTATTCTTATTCCTCAGGGTAGTGTCCTAGGTCCAACCATCTTCAGCTGTTTCGCCAATGACCTTCCATCAGTCATAAGGTCAGAGGTGGGAATGTTCACCGATGATTGTACAATGTTCAGCACTATTCACAAATGCTCAAATACTGAAGCAGTCCGTGTCCATATGCAGCATGACCTGGACAATATCCAGGCCTGGGCTGATAAGTGGCAAGTAACATTCACACCACACAAATGACAGGCAATAACCAACTCAAACAAGACTGAATCTAACCATCTCCCCTTGATGTTCAATGGCATTACAATCGCTGAATCCCCCACTATCAACTGCCTGGGGGTTACCATTGACCAGAAACTAAACTGGAATAGCCACGTAAATACTGTGGCTACAAGAGCAGGTCAGAGACTGGGAATTCTGCGGCGAGTAACTCACCTCCTGACTCCCCAAAGCCTGTCCACCATCTACAAGGCACAAGTCAGGAGTGTGATGGAATACTCTCCACTTGCCTGGATGGGTACATCTCCAACAACACTCAAGAAGCTCGACACCATCAAGGACAAAGCAGTCCGCTTGATTGGCACCCCGTCCACCACCTTCAACATTCACTTCCTCCACCACCAACACACAGTGACAGTAGTGTGTACCATCTACAAGATGCACTGCAGAAACTCACCAAGGCTCCTTAGACAGCACCTTCCAAATCCGTGACCTCTACCAACTGGAAGGACAAGGGCAGCAAATGCATGGGAACACCACCACCTGCAAGTTCTCCTCCAAGCCTCACACCATCCTAACTTGGAACTATATCACCGTTCCTAACCCTAACCCTAGCCAGCGATGCCCACATCCCATGAAAGAATAAATTTTAAAAATGCTGGAATCCATTATTAAGGAAGTAGTAGCAGGACATTTAGAAAATCACAACACAATCAGGCAGAGTCAATATGGTTTTGTGAAAGGGAAATCATGTTTGACAAATTCACTAGAGTTCTTTGGGGATGTAACATATAGGGTGGGTAAAGGGAAACCAGTAGATGTAGTGTATTTCAATTCTCAAAAGGCATTCGATAAGGTGCCACATAAAAGGTTACTACACAAGATAAGAGCTCATGGTGTTGGGGTAATATATTAGCATAGATAGAGGATTGGTTAACAGGAACAGAGAGTTGGGGTAAAAGGGTCATTGTCAGGTTGGCAAACTGTAGCTATTGGAATGCTAGTCATCAATGCTGGGGCCTCAACTATTTACAATCTATGTTAATGACATGGATGAACGGACCGTGTGTATTGGACCCTAATTTGCGGACAATACAAAGATAGATAAGAAAGCAAGTTGTGAGGAAGACACAAAGTTTGCAAAGGGATATAGATAGGTTCAGTGAGCGGGCACAAATTTAGCAGATGGTGTATAATGTGGGAAAATGTGAGGTTATCCACTTTGGTGGGAAGAAAAGAAAAGTAGAATATTTTTAAGTGGAACATAGAACATAGAAGAGTACAGCACAGTACTGGCCCTTCGGCCCACGATGTTGTGCTGAACCTTTAACCTTTTCTAAGATCAAACTAACTACCTACCCTTCATTCTACTATCATCCATGTACCTATCCAAGAGTCGCTTAAATGTCCCTAATGTATCTGCTTCTACTACCACCGCTGGCAGCGCATTCCACGTACCCACCACTCTCTGTGTAAAGAACCTACCTCTGACATCTCCCCTAAACCTTCCTCCAATCACCTTAAAATTATGTCCCCTGGTGATAGCCCTTTCCACCCTGGGAAAAAGTCTCTGGCTATCCACTCTATCTATGCCTCTCATCATCTTGTACCCCTCTATCAAGTCACCTCTCGTCCTTCTTCGCTCCAATGAGAAAAGCCCTAGCTCCCTCAATCTTTCTTCATAAGACATGCCCTCCAGTCCAGGCAGCATTCTGGTAAATCTCCTCTGCACCCTCTCTAAAGCTTCCACATCCTTCCTATAATGAGGCGACCAGAAATGAACACAATATTCCAAGTGTGGTCTAACCAGGGCCTTATAGAGCTACAGCATAACCTCACGGCTCTTAAACTCAATCCCCCTGTTAATGAAAGCCAACACACCATACGCTTTCTTAACAACCCTATCAACTTGGGTGGCAACTTTGAGGGATCTATGGACGTGGACCCCAAGATCCCTCTGTTCCTCCACACTGCCAAGAATCCTGTCTTTAAGCCTGTATTCTGCATTCAAATTCGACCTTCCAAAATGAATCACTTCACACTTTTCCAGGTTGAACTCCATCTGCCACTTCTCAGCCCAGCTCTGCATCCTGTCAATGTCCCGTTGCAACCTACAACAGCCCTCCACACTATCCACAACTCCAGCAACCTTTGTGTCATCGGCAAACTTACTAACCCAGCCTTCCACTTCCTCATCCAAGTCATTTATAAAAATCACAAAGAGCAGAGGTCCCAGAACAGATCCCTGCGGAACACCACTGGTCACCGAGCTCTAGGCTGAATACTTTCCATCTACTACCACCCTCTGTCTTCTATGGGCCAGCCAATTCTGTATCCAGACAGCCAAATCTCCCTGTATCCCATGCCTCCTTACTTTCTGAATGAGCCTACCATGGGGAACCTTATCAAACGCCTTGCTGAAATCCATATACACCACATCCACTGCTCTTCCTTCATCAATATGTTTTGTCACATCCTCATAGAATTCAATAAGGCTTGTGAGGCATGACCTGCCCCTCACAAAGCCATGCTGACTATCTCTAATCAAACTATGCTTTTTCAAATAATCATAAATCCTGTCTCTCAGAATCCTCTCCAATAATTTGCCCACGACCGACGTAAGACTGACTGGTCTATAATTCCCAGGGTTATCCCTATTCCCTTTCTTGAACAAGGGAATAACATTAGCCACCCTCCAATCATCTGGTACTACTCCAGTGGACAGTGAGGACGCAAAGATCATCGCCAAAGGCACGGCAATCTCTTCCCTTGCTTCCCGTAAAAACCTTGGGTATATCCCGTCTGGCCCCGGGGACTTATCTATCCTCATGTCTTTCAAAATTTCCAGCACATGCTCCTTCTTAACATCAACCTGTTCGAGCATATCAGCCCGTTTCACGCTGTCCTCACAAACGACAAGGTCCCTCTCACGAGTGAATACCGAAGCAAAGTATTCATTAAGGACCTCCCCTAACTCCTCTGACTCCAGGCACATGTTCCCTCTACTATCCCTGATCGGCCCTACCCTCACTCTGGCCATCCTCTTGTTCCTCACATAAGTGTAGAACGCCTTGGGATTTTCCTTAATCCTACCCACCAAGACTTTTTCATGTCCCCTTCTAGCTCTCCTAAGTCCATTCTTCAGTTCCTTCCTGGCTACCTTGTAACCCTCTGGAGCCCTTTCTGATCCTTGCTTCCTCAACCTTAAGTAAGCTTCCTTCTTCCTCTTGACTAGCTGTTCCACATCTCTTGTCATCCAAGGTTCCCTCACCCTACCATCCCTTCCTTGCCTCATCGGGACAAACCTATCCAGCAGTCGCAGCAAGTGCTCCCTAAACAACCTCGACATTTCTGTCGTGCATTTCCCTGAGAACATCTGTTCCCAATTTAAGCTCCCCAGTTCCTGCCTAATAGCATTGTAATTCCCCCTCCCCCAATTAAATATTTTCCCATCCCGTCTGCTCCTATCCCTCTCCATGACTATAGTAAAGATCAGGGAGTTGTGATCACTATCACCGAAATGCTCTCCCACCGAGAGATCTGCCACCTGGCCTGGTTCGTTGCCAAGCACCAAATCCAACATAGCCGCCCCTCTAGTCGGCCTATCTACATATTGAGCCGTGAAACCTTCCTGGACACACCTGACAAAATCTGCTCCATCCAAACTATTTGCACTAAGGAGGTTCCAATCAATATTAGGGAAGTTGAAGTCACCCATGACAACAACCCTGTTACTTCTGCACCTTTCCAAAATCTGCCTCCCAATCTGTTCCTCCGTGTCTCTGTTGCTATTGGGGGGTCTATAGAAAACTCCCAATAAAGTGACTGCTCCTTTCCTGTTTCTGACTTCCACCCATACTGACTCAGTAGACAAACCCCCCTCGACGACCTCCCTTACTGCAGCTGTGATACTATCCCTGATTAGCAATGCCACTCCCCCACCTCTTTTACCTCCCTCCCTATTCCTTTTGAAACATCTAAACCCCGGAACATCCAACATCCATTCCTGCCCCTGTGATATCCACATCTCCGTAATGGCCACAACATCGTAGCTCCAAGTACTGATCCATGCTCCAAGTTCATCACCCTTATTCCTGACACTTCTTGCGTTAAAATAGACACACTTCAACCCATCATACTGGCTGCAACTTTGCCCTGTCAACTGTCTAACCTTCCTCACAGACTCTCTGCACTCTGTATCTGCCTGTTCAACAGCTACCCCATCCACTGATCTGTAGCTCCGGTTCCCATCCCCCTGCCAAACTAGTTTAAACCCTCCCGAAGAGCTCCAGCAAACCTCCCGCCCAGGATATTGGTGCCCCTCCAGTTCAGATGCAACCCGTCCTTCTTGTACAGGTCACACCTTCCCCAGATGGTATCCCAATGATCCACATATCTGAATCCCTCCCTCCTACACCAGCTCTCTAGCCACGTGTTCAGCTGCTCTCGCTCTCTGTTTCTAACCTCACTAGCACGTGGCACCGGTATCAATCCTGAGATTACTACTCTGCTCGTCCTGCCTTTTAGCTTCCAACCTAACTCCCTATATTCACTTTTCAGGTCCTCATCCCTTTTCCTTCAAAGAGAGAGACTGCAGAATGCTGCGGTACAGAGGGATCTGGGTGTCCTCATACCTGAATCACAAATAGTTAGCATGCAGGTACAGCAAGTAATTAGGAAGGCAAATGGATTGCTTGCCTTTATTGTAAGGGGGATGGAGCATAAAAGTAGAGAAGTCTTGCTACAACTGTACAGGGTACTTGGTGAGACCACACCTAGAGTACTGTGTACACTTTTGGTCTCTTTATTTGAGGAGGGATATACCGGCTTTGGAAGCAGTTCAGAGAAGGTTCACTAGGCTGATCCTGGGATAAAGGAATTGTCTCATGAGGAAAGGTTGAGCAGGTTCATCCTGGAGTTTAGTTACTAGTGGTGTACCGCAAGGATCTGTTTTGGGGCCACTGCTGTTTGTCATTTTTATAAATGACCTGGAAGAGGGTGTAGAAGGGTGGGTTAGTAAATTTGCGGATGACACTAAGGTTGGTGGAGTTGTGGATAGTGCCGAAGGATGTTGTAGGGTACAGAGGGACATAGATAGGCTGCAGAGCTGGGCTGAGAGATGGCAAATGGAGTTTAATGCGGAAAAGTGCGAGGTGATTCACTTTGGAAGGAGTAACAGGAATGCAGAGTACTGGGTTAATGGGAAGATTCTTGGTAGTGTAGATGAACAGAGAGATCTTGGTGTCCAGGTACATAAATCCCTGAAAGTTGCTACCCAGGTTAATAGGGCTGTTAAGAAGGCATATGGTGTGTTAGCTTTTATTAGTAGGGGGATCGTGTTTCGGAGCCACGAGGTCGTGCTGCAGCTGTACAAAACTCTGGTGAGGCCGCACCTGGAGTATTGCGTGCAGTTCTGGTCACCGCATTATAGGAAGGATGTGGAAGCTTTGGAAAGGGTGCAGAGGAGATTTACTAGGATGTTGCCTGGTATGGAGGGAAGGTCTTACGAGGAAAGGCTGAGGGACTTGAGGTTGTTTTCGTTGGAGAGAAGGAGGAGGAGAGGTGACTTAATAGAGACAGATAAGATAATCAGAGGGTTAGATAGGGTGGATAGTGAGAGTCTTTTTCCTCGGATGGTGATGGCAAACAAGAGGGGACATAGCTTTAAGTTGAGGGGTGATAGATATAGGACAGATGTCAGAGGTAGTTTTTTTACTCAGAGAGTAGTAGGGGCGTGGAACGCCCTGCCTGCAACAGTAGTAGACTCGCCAACTTTAAGGGCATTTAAGTGGTCATTGGATAGACATATGGATGAAAATGGAATAGTTTAGGTCAGATGGTTTCACAGGTCGGCGCAACATCGAGGGCCGAAGGGCCTGTACTGCGCTGTAATGTTCTAATTCTAAAAAAAAAGGTTGCGCCTATACTCATTGGAGTTTAGAAGAATGAGCGGTGATCTTATTGAAAATCTTGGAAGCATTGTGAACTGTGAGGAGGATAGTGTAGAACTTCAAAAGGACATAGACAAGTTGGTGGAATGGGCAGACAGGTGGCAGATGAAGTTCAATACAGAGAAATGTGAAGTGATTCATTTTGGTAGGAAGAACATGGAGAGACAATATAGAATAAAGGGTAAATTCTAAAGGGGGTGCAGGAGCAGAGGGACCTGGGTGTATATGTGCATAAGTCATTGAAGGTGGCAGGACAGGTTGAGAGAGCTGTTAATAAAGCATACCGTATCCTGAACTTTATTAATAGCGCATAGAGTACAAGAACAAGGAAGTTATGTTGAAATTGTCTCAGACATTAGTTTGTTCTCAGCTGGAGTATTGTGTCCAGTTCTGGGCACCGCACTTTAGGAAAGATGTGAGGGCACTGAAGAGGGTACAGAAAAGATTCAGGAGAATGGTTCCAGGGATGAAGAATTTCAGTTATGAAGATAGATTGGAGAAGTTGGGACTGTTTTCCTTGGAGACGAGAAGGCTGAGAGGTGATTTGATAGAGGTATTCAAGATCATGAGGGGTCTGGACAGAGTAGATACAGAGAAACTGTTCCCACTCATGAAAGGATTGAAAATGAGAGGGCAGAGTTTTCAAGTATTTGGTAAGAGAAGCAAAAATAACATGAGGAAAAAGTTTTCATGCAGCGAGTGGCTAAGGTCTGGAATGCACTGTCTGAGAACGTGGTGGAGGCAGATTCAATCGAAGCATTCAAAAGGGAATTAGACAGTTATATGAAAAGGAAGAATGTGCAGGGTTATGGGGAGAAGGCGGGGAATGGAACTGAGGGACTTACTCTTTCAGAGAGCCAGTGCAGACACGATGGGCCAAATGGCCTCCTTCTGCACTGTAACAATTCTGTCATTCTGTGAAACACAAGATTCTGAGGGGGCTTGACAGGGTAGATGCTGAGAGGATGTTTCCCCTCATGGGGGAATCTGAACTGGGGGGCACAGTTTTAGAATAAGGGGTCTCCCATTTACGATACAGATGAGGAAGAATTTCTTCTCTCAGAGGGTCGTTAATATTTGGAATTCTCTTTCCCCAGCGAGCAGTGGAGACTGGGTCATTGAATATATTCAAGACTGTATTAGACAGATTTTTGATGTACAAGCGAGTCAAGGTTATGGGGGACCAACAGGAAAGTGGGGTTATTATTGAATGGCGGAGCAGGCTCGAGGGGCTGAACGGCTGATTCCTGATCCTATTGCTTAAAGAGAAGCAGAGGAGGACCCGGAGACAGAGTCCAGAGCCGAAAACAGTGGGAGAGAGGAGGACCCGGAGACAGAGTCCAGAGCCGAAAACAGTGGGAGAGAGGAGGTCCCGGAGACAGAGTCCAGAGCCGAAAACAGTGGGAGAGAGGAGGTCCCGGAGACAGAGTCCAGAGCCGAAAACAGTGGGAGAGAGGAGGTCCCGGAGACAGAGTCCAGAGCCGAAAACAGTGGGAGAGAGGAGGTCCCGGAGACAGAGTCCAGAGCCGAAAACAGTGGGAGAGAGGAGGTCCCGGAGACAGACAGAAGTGCCTATCCAGTCCAGTCTGTGGCTCCAGAGTGAATAGACTTCGTTCTGAGAAAAATCAAAGTGTGATATAGCAGGAAAACAGGTAGTTGATTGGTCAGTGTTTTTCTCATTTATCTTTCAAAACTCAGGTAATTTTAGTAATTGTAAGGTTTTATTAGTAGCAGTAAAGTTTACTAATTGTACTAAAGCTTATTAGATTGGCTGGTGAGTATTTCCTATTTATCTTAACTAGGAAATTTCAATCAGGGCGAGTAGAACATTTATTCATTGAATAGAATCATAGAAAGTTTAAGGCACAGAAAGAGGCCACTTGGCCAATCATGTCTGTGCTGGCCGAAAAACAATCAACCTATTCTAATCCTACCTTTCAGTATTTGGTCCATAGCCCTGCAGTTTACGACACTTGAGGTACATATCCAGACTCCTTTTGAATGAGTTAAGGGTCTCTGCCTCAATTACCCTTTCAAGCTGTGAGTTCCAGACCATCATCACCCTCTGGGTGAAAAGGTTTTATTGCAAAAATAAGAATATAAGTACAGGCAGGGCTAGAGACATTAACTAAAATTTAATCAGTAAAATAATTAATTAATTAAACGCTATAAAGACGGCAGGGCAGGTGATATGTGGTGGCTGCAAAATGTGGGAGTTTATGGACACCAGTGTGATCCACGGCAAACACATCTGCATTAAGTGTCTGCGGCTTGAGGAGCTTCGGCTCAGAGTCAATGAGCTGGAGGCCGATCTACAGACGCTGCGACACATCAGGGATGGGGCAAGGATCAAGTGAGGGAAGGTGTGATAATTTAAAGAGAGAGGAAAAGGCAAGAGAGCAAGATAGCAATAAGGGAACTGATAATCTGAGTGTGACAGGAAGGGACAGAACATACAAACTTAAGAGTGCAGCAGCAAATAAGGCTAGAGATTGCAAAAATAATAAAAAGACAGAATTAAATGTACTCTATCTGAATGCACACAGCATTCACAACAAGGTAGATGAATTAATGGAAAAAATGGAAGTAAACTGGTATGATCTAATTGCCATTACAGAGACGTGGCTGCAGTGTGACCAAGGCTGTGAACTGAATGTCCAAGGGAATTCAACATTTAGGAAGGACAGGGAAAATGAAAAGGAGGTGGTGTAGCCATTTCAATAAAGGATGAGATCAGTACATTAGTGAGACAGGATCTTAGATCAGAAGATCAAAATGTAGAATCAGTTTGGGTGGAGCTGAGAGGTGCAAGTAACAAGGAAACAGTTCAGAGAAGGTTTACTAGACTAATACCTGGAACGGGCGAGTTGTCTTATGAGAAAAGGTTGGATAGGCTAGGCTTGTATCCGCTGGAATTTAGAAGAGTAAGAGGCGACTTGATTGAAACATATAAGATCCTGAGGGGTCTTGACAGGGTGGTTGTGGAAAGGATGTTTCCCCTCGTGGGAGAATCTAGAACGAGGGGGTCACTGTTTAAAAATAAGGGGTCGCCCATTTAAGACAGAGATGTGGAGAATTTTTTATCTCTCAGAGAGTCGTGAGTCTTTGGAATTCTCTTCCTCAAAAGGCAGTGCAGCAGAGTCTTTGAATATTTTTATGGCAGAGGTAGATAGATTCTTGATAAGCAAGGAGGTGAAAGGTTATTGGTGGTAGGCGGGAATGTGGAGTTGAGGTTACAATCAGATCATTCTTGATCTTATTAAATGGCGGAGGAGGCTCGGGTGGCCTACTCCTGCTCCTAATTTGTATGTTTGTATGTAAGTAATAATGGGGGAATTCAATCTACATATGGACTGCTTAAGTAGCATTAACACTATGGAGGATGAATTCCTGGAATGTATACGAGATGGTTTTTCTAGAATAGTATGTTCAAGAACCAACAAGAGAATCTGGTTTGTGCATGAGAAAGGGCTACTTAATAATCTAATTGAAAAGGAGCCTCTCGGAAAGAGTGACCATAATATGATAGAATTTCACAATAAGTTTGAAAGTGATATAGTTCAATAGAAAACTAGTGTCTTAAATCTAAACAAAGAAAACTACGAAGGTATGAGGGGAAAATTGACTATGTTGTAGATTGGGAAACTACATTCAAAGGTATGATGATAGACAGGCAATTTATTTGTTTAGAGATACAGCACTGAAACAGGCCCTTCAGCCCACCGAGTCTGTGCTGACCAACAACCACCCATTTATACTAACCCTACAGTAATCCCATATTCCCTATCACCTCCCTACACTAGGGGCAATTTACAACGGCCAATTTACCTATCACCTGCAAGTCTTTGGATGTGGGAAGAAACCGGAGCACCCAGCGAAAACCCACGCAGACACAGGGAGAACTTGCAAACTCCGCACAGGCAGTACCCAGAATCAAACCCGGGTCCCTGGAGCAGTGAGGCTGCGGTGCTAACCACTGTGCCACTGTGCTGCCCCTTTGATAGCATTTAAAGAATTAATACATGATATACAACAAATTTACATTCCTTTGAGGCACAAAACCCAACAGGAAAGTTGATCCAATCATGGCTAACAAGAGAAGTTAAAGATTGTATTGGATCAAAAGATGAGACTAATAAAGTTGCAAAAAAAGTAGTAAGCCTGAGGATTTGGAGCATTTAAGAATTCAGCAAAGAAGGACCAACAAACTGATAAAGAAAGAGAAAATAGACAATGAAAGTAAACTGGCGAGAAACATAAAAACAGACAGTAAACATTTCTATAGGTATGTAAAAAGGAAAAGATTAGCAAAGACAAATGTGGGCCCATCACAATTCCGTAAGTTTTAGAATACTCATGGACAAAGACGAGAGTGGTCCTAAAGGAAGAGTGCTAAATTGGGGGAAGGCCAACTATACCAAAATTCGGTAGGAGCTGGGGAATGTAGATTGGGAGCAGCTGTTTGAAGGTAAATCCACATTTGATATGTGGGAGGCTTTTAAAGAGAGGTTGATTAGCGTGCAGGAGAGACATGTTCCTGTGAAAATGAGGGATAGAAATGGCAAGATTAGGGAACCATGGATGACAGGTGAAATTGTGAAACTAGCTAAGAGGAAAAAGGAAGCATACATAAGGTCTAGGCAGCTGAAGAAAGACGAAGCTTTGAAAGAATATCGGGAATGTAGGACCAATCTGAAACGAGGAATTAAGAGGGCTAAAAGGGGTCATGAAATATCTTTAGCAAACAGGGTTAAGGAAAATCCCAAAGCCTTTTATTCATATATAAGGAGCAAGAGGGTAACAAGAGAAAGGATTGGCCCACTCAAGGACAAAGGAGGAAAATTATGCGTGGAGTCAGAGAAAATGGGTGAGATTCTAAACGAGTACTTTGCATCGGTATTCACCGAGGAGAGGGACATGACGGATGTTGAGGTTAGGGACAGATGTTTGATTACTCTAGGTTAAGTCGGCATAAGGAGGGAGGAAGTGTTGGGTATTCTAAAAGGCATTAAGGTGGACAAGTCCCCAGGTCCGGATGGGATCTATCCCAGGTTACTGAGGGAAGCAAGAGAGGAAATAGCTGGGGCCTTAACAGATATCTTTGCAGCATCCTTAAACACGGGTGAGGTCCCGGAGGACTGGAGAATTGCTAATGTTGTCCCCTTGTTTAAGAAGGGTAGCAGGGATAATCCAGGTAATTATAGACCGGTGAGCCTGACGTCAGTGGTAGGGAAGCTGCTGGAGAAGATACTGAGGGATAGGATCTATTCCCATTTGGAAGAAAATGGGCTCATCAGTGATAGGCAACATGGTTTTGTGCAGGGAAGGTCATGTCTTACCAACTTAATAGAATTCTTTGAGGAAGTGACAAAGTTGATTGATGAGGGAAGGGCTGTCGATGTCATATACATGGACTTCAGTAAGGCGTTTGATAAGGTTCCCCATGGTAGACTGATGGAGAAAGTGAAGTCGCATGGGGTCCAGGGTGTACTAGCTAGATGGATAAAGAACTGGCTGGGCAACAGGAGACAGAGAGTAGCAGTGGAAGGGAGTTTCTCAAAATGGAGACGTGTGACCAGTGGTGTTCCACAGAGATCCGTGCTGGGACCACTGTTGTTTGTGATATACATAAATGATTTGGAGGAAAGTATAGGTGGTCTGATTAGCAAGTTTGCAGACGACACTAAGATTGGTGGAGTAGCAGATAGTGAAGGGGACTGTCAGAGAATACAGCAGAATATAGATAGATTGGAGAGTTGGGCAGAGAAATGGCAGATGGAGTTCAATCAGGGCAAATGCGAGGTGATGCATTTTGGAAGATCCAATTCAAGAGTGAACTATACAGTAAATGGAAAAGTCCTGGGGAAAATTGATGTACAGAGAGATTTGGGTGTTCAGGTCCACTGTTCCCTGAAGGTGGCAACGCAGGTCAATAGAGTGGTCAAGAAGGTATACGGCATGCTTTCCTTCATCGGACGGGGTATTCAGTACAAGGGTTGGCAGGTCATGTTACAGTTGTATAAGACTTTGGTTCAGCCACATTTGGAATACTGCGTGCAGTTCTGGTCGCCACATTACCAAAAGGATGTAGATGCTTTGGAGAGGGTGCAGAGGAGGTTTACCAGAATGTTGCCTGGTATGGAGGGCGCTAGCTATGAAGAGAGGTTGAGCAGATTAGGATTATTTTCATTAGAAAGACGGAGGTTGAGGGGGGACCTGATTGAGGTGTACAAAATCATGAGAGGTATAGACAGGGTGGATAGCAAGAAGCTTTTTCCCAGAGTGGGGGATTTAATTACTAGGGGTCACGAGTTCAAAGTGAGAGGGGAAAAGTTTAGGGGGGATATGCGTGGAAAGTTCTTTACGCAGAGGGTGGTGGGTGCCTGGAACGCGTTGCCAGTGGAGGTGGTAGACGCGGGCACGATAGCGTCTTTTAAGATGTATCTAGACAGATACATGAATGGGCAGGAAGCAAAGAGATACAGACCTTTAGAAAATAGGCGTCATGTTTAGATAGAGGATCTAGATCAGCGCAGGCTTGGAGGGCCGATGGGCCTGTTCCTGTGCTGTAATTTTCTTTGTTCTTTGTTCTTTGTATATTGTCCAAAAAGCAATCTCTAATATATTCAATGAACTCTCCCTCGGGGCTACCCTTGCCAATTTGATTAATCCAGTCTATATGCATATTAAAATCACCCAAGATTATTGCTGTACCTTTCTTACAAACCCCCAGTATTTCTTGGTTTATACTGTGCTCCACTGCGGAACTACTGTTTGGGGACCTACAGATTACTCCCACCAGGGACTTCTTTCCCTTGCTATTTCTTATTTCTACCCAGACTGATTCTATGTCTTGATCTCCAGTGCCTATATCATTTCTCACTACAGCACTGATCTCTTCCTTTACTAACAAAGCTACACCACCTTCTTTTCCTTCCTGCCTATCCTTCCGAAATACTGAGTACCCTTGGATATTCTATTCCCAAACCTGGTTTCCCTGCAACCACGTCTCAGTAATCGCCACTAAATCATACCCATTATAACCTTCCAAACCTTGCTTATCGTCTACCTCTGCCTTAAAAATATTCAAAGAATCTGCTTCCACCACCTTTTGAAGAAGAGAATTCCAAAGACTCACAACCTTCTGCGAGAAAAAAATTTCTCCTCATCTCTGTCTTAAATGGGCGACCCCTAGTTCTAGATTCTCTCACAAGGGGAAACATCCTTTCCACATCCACCCTGTCAAGAGCCCTCAAAATCCTATATGTTTTTATCAAGTTGCCTCTTACTCTTCTAAATTTCAGTGGATACAAGCCTAGCCTGTCCAATCTTTCCTCATAAGACAACCCACCCATTCCAGGTATTCGTCTAGTAAACCTTCTCTGAACTGCCTCCAACACATTTACATCCTTCCTTAAATAAGGAGACCAGTACTGTACACAGTACTCCAGATGTGGTCTCACCAATGCCCTGTGTAGCTGAAGCATAACCTCCCTACTTTTGTATTCAATTCCCCTTGCAATAAACGATAACATTCTATTCGCTTTCCTATTTACGTGCTGTACCTGCATACTGACCTTTTGCGATTCACGCACTACGACACCCAGATCCCTCTGCATCTCAGAGCTTTGCAATCTCTTACCATTTAGACAATATGCTTCTTTTTTATTTTTCCTGCCAAAATGGACAATTTCACACTTTCCTACATTATACTCCATTTGCCAGGTCTTTTATCCACTCACTTAAACTATCTATATCCCTTTGTAGCCCCCTCTTCACAAGTTACTTTCCTACCTATCTTTGTCTCATCAGCAAATTTAGCAACCATACCTTCGGTCCCTTCATCTAAGTCATTTATATAAATTGTAAAAAGTTGAGGCCCCAGCACTGATCCTTGAGGCACACCACTCGTTACATCTTGCCAACCAGAAAATGACCCATTTATGCCTACTCTCTGTTTCCTGTTAGCTAACCAATCTTCTATCCATGCCAATATGTTACCCCCTACACCATGAGCTTTTATTTTCTGCAATAACCTTTGATGTGGCACCTTATCAAATGCCTTCTAGAAATCTAAATACAATACGGTTCCCCTTTATCCACAGCACATGTAACTCCCTCAAAGAATTCCAATAAATTGGTTAAACATGATTTCCCTTTCACAAAACCATGTTGGCTCTGCCCGATTACCTTGATTTGTTCTAAATGCCCTGCTATAATGCCTTTAATAATAGCTTCTAACATTTTTCCTAAGAGATGTTAAGCTAACTAGCCTGTAGTTTCCTGCTTTCTGTCTCCCTCCCTTTTTGAATAAAGGAGTTACATTCAGTATTTTCCAATCTAACAGAAACTTCCCCGAATCTGGGGAATTTTGGAAAATTAAAACAAACGCATCAACTATCGCACTAGCCACTTCTTTTAAGACCCTAAGGTGAAGTCCATCAGGACCCGGGGACTTGTCAGCCCGCAGCTCCAACAATTTGTTCAATACCACTTCCCTGGTGATTGTAATTTTCTTGAGTTCCTCCCTCCCTTCCATTTCCTGACTTACAGCTAATACTGGGATGTTACTTGTATCCTCAATAGTGAAGACCGATGCAAAATACCTGTTCAATTCATCTGTCATCTCCATTATTATCCATTATTAATTCCCCAGATTCACTTTCTATAGGACCAACCCTCACTTTGTTAACTCTTTTCTTTTTTAAATATCTATAGAAACTCTTACTATCTGTCTTTATATTTCTAGCTTGCTTTCTCTTGTACTCTAATTTTACCTTCCTTATCAATTTTTTAGTCATTCTTTGCTGTATTTTATATTCTGTCCAATTTTCTGACCTGCCTCCCATCTTTGCGCAATTATAGGGTTTTTCTTTAAATTTGATACTATCTTTAACTGTTCTGGTTAACCGCGGATGGCGGGTCCCACCCTTGGGAATTTTCTTTCTCGTTGAAATGTATCTATTCCGTGTATTCTGTGAAATATCCCCTTAAATGTCTGCCACTGCATCTCTATTGACCTATCCCTTTACCAGATTTGCCAGTTCACTTTAGCTAGCTCTGCTTTCATGCCCTCATAATTGCCCTTATTTAAGTCTAAAATACTAGTCTTGGACCCACCCTTCTCTCCCTCAAACTGAATGTAAAATTCATTCATATTATGATCGCTGCTACCTAGGGGCGCCTTAACCATGAGGTCATTAATTAATCCTATCTCGTTACACAATACCAGGTCTAGTATAGCCTGCTCTCTGGTTGGCTCCAGAATGTATTGTTCCAAGAAATTATCCTATGCACTCCTCATCTAGGCTACCTCGGCCCATCTGATTTTTCCAGTGGGTTAAAATTCCCCAAAATTATCGTTGTACCTTTCTGACAAGCTGCCATTATTTTTATTTTATTTAGAGATACAGCACTGAAACAGGCCCTTCAGCCCACCGAGTCTGTACCGACCAACAATCACCCATTTATACTAACCCTACAGTAATCCCATATTCCCTATCACCTACCTACACTAGGGGCAATTTATAACAGCCAATTTACCTATCACCTGTAAGTCTTTGGATGTGGGAGGAAACCGGAGCACCCGGAGAAAACCCACGCAGACACAGGGAGAACTTGCATACTCCACACAGGCAGTACCCAGAATCGACCCCGGGTCCCTGGAGCTATGAGGCGGCGGTGCTAACCACTGCACCACTGTGCTGCCCCTTTATAACCCATCCTAAAGTGTGGTTAATGTTAGGTGGCCTGTACATCACTCCCACTAGTGACTTCCTGCCTTTATGATTTCTCTTCTCAACCCAAACTGCTTCTAAATCCTGGTCTCCTGAACTTAGGTCATCCCTCTCTATTGCGCTAATACCATCATTAATTAACATGGCCACCCCTCCACCTTTTCCTAGCTTCCTGTCCTTCCTAAATGCTATGTATCCTTCAATATTCATGTCCCAATCTGTCTCATCCTACAGCCATGTCTCTGTAATGGCTATCAGATCGTACTTATTTATTTCTATTTGCACTCTCAGTTATAGAGTCAGAGAGTCGTACAGCATAGAAACAGGCCCTTCGGCCCACCGCCTCCATGCTGACCATAATGCCTATCTGTACTAATCCCACCTGCCTGCATTAATTCCATATCCCTCTATGCCTTGCTCATTCAAGTACCTGTCCAGATGCCTCTTAAAAGTCGCTACTGTTCCTGCCTCCACCACCTCCTCAGGCAGCTCATTCCAGATACCCACTATTCTTTGTGTGAAAAATTTACCGCTTTGATCGCCTTTAAACCTCCTCCCTCTCACCTTAAATCTATGCCCTCTAGTTTTAGTCACCCCTACCATGGGAAACAGACTCTGGCTATCTACCCTACCTATGCCTCTCATAATCTTATATACCTCCATCATGTCCCTTCTCAGCCTCCTTCGCTCCAGGGAAAACAGACCCAGTCTATCCAATCTCTCTTTATAACTCAAGCCCTCCAAACCAGGCAACATCCTTGTGAATCTTTTCTGCACCCTCTCTAGCTTAATCACATCTTTCCTGTAGTGCGGCGACCAGAACTGCACACAGTACTCCAAATGCGGCCGAACCAACGTTATGTACAACTGTAACATGACGTCCCAACTCTTGTACTCAATGCCTCGGCTGATGAAGGCAAGCATGCCATACGCCTTCTTCACCACCCTGTCTACCTGTGTTGCACTTTCAGGGAACTATGTACTTGCACCCCAAGGTCTCTCTGCTCAACAACACTCCCCAGGGCCCTGCCATTCACTGTATATGTCCTGCCCTGGTTTAACTTCCCAAAATGCATCACTTCACACTTGTCTGCGTTATATTCCATTTGCCAATCCCTTGCCCACTTTCCCAGTTGATCTATATCCTGTTTGTAACCTTAGACAACCTTCTTCACTGTCCACTATACGACCAATTTTGGTGTCATCTGCAAACTTACTAATCATGCCCCCTACATTCACATCCAAGTCATTAATATATATGACAAACAACAGAGGGCCCAGCACCGATCCCTGCGGCACACAACTGGTCACCTGCCTCCAATCTGAAAAACAACCCTCCACTACCACCCTCTGCCTCCTATCACCAAGCCAATTTTGTATCCAATCACCAAGCCAATTTTGTAGGCAATTGTTCATCTGTTTTGTTTCGAATGCTACGTGCATTCAGCTACAGTGCCTTTAGTGTTGTCCTTTTATTATTTTTGTAAACTCCAGCCTTATCTGTTGATTTACTCTTAAGATTTGTACACTCTGTCCCATCCTGTCATAGTCTGTTTATCATTTCCCATATTAATATCTCTCTCTCTTGCTACTCCTTGATTTTCCGTATCTTCCCAAATTTGATCCCTTACCCCACTATTCAGTTGAAAACCCTCTCTACTTCCCTGGTTATGTGGCTCGCTAGAACACCGGCCCCAGCACAGTTCAGGTGTAGACCGTCCCAACGGTACTGCCACCACTTTCCCCAGTACTGGTGCCAGTGCCCCACAAACCGGAACCCACTTCTACCACACCAGTCTTTGAGCCACGCATTAATTTCTCTAATCTTATTTGCCCTATGCCAATTTGAACGTGGCTCAGGTAATAATCCAGAGATTATTAGCTTTGAGGTTCTGCTTTTTAATTTGGCACCTAGTTCCTCATACTGACGATGCAGAACCTCTTTCCTTGTCCTGCCTATGTCGTTGGTACCTACATGGACCACAATGACTGGATCCTCTCCCTCCCACTGTAAGTTCCTCTCCAGCCCTGAGCAGATGTCCCAAACCTTGGCACAGGGCAGGCAACACAGCCGTCTGGACCCTCACTCTTTGCTGCAGAGAACAGTCTCAATCCCCCTCTCTATACTGTGCCCTACTACCACTAGATTCCTTATTTCTCCCTCCACTTGAATGGCTTCCTGTACCATGGTGCCATGGTCAGGTTGCTCATCCACCCTGCAGCCCCCACTCTCATCCAAACAAGCTGAAAGAACCTCAGACTTGTTGAACAATCGCAAAGGCTGAGGCTCCTGCACTCCTGCCCTCTGGGTCCCCTTACCTGCCTCATCTACAGCCACACTCTCCTGTCCCTGACCACTGACCAAATCAGAAAACCTTATCCTAAGGGGTGTGACCGCCTCCTGGTACAAAATGTCCAGGTAACTTTTCCCTCCCTGATGTGTTACAGTGTCTGCAGCTCGGCCTCCAGTTCAATGACTCTGAGCCGAAGCTCTTCGAGCCGCAAACACTTACTGCAGATGTGTTTGCCCTGGATCACACTGGCATCCAGGAGTTCCCACATGCTGCAGCTGTGACACATCACCTGTCCTGCCATCCTTAATGTGTTTTAATTAACTACATCATTATTTTATTCAATTATTTATTTTATTTTCCTTTTTTATATATTTTATTAAGCTTACCACCAGTTCCTTTACTATTTCAAACATTAGGATTAGAATGGACCTTAAACACTTACCAGATACTCACCAAACAGGGAGCTTCTTCCCAAACCAATCACCTACCTGCTTGCCTGTGATGTTTGATTTTATGTTAGATATAAATTAAATTAAATTAAAAGCTTGCCTGTTTACTCACCCCGGCGGCTCTCTGTTTCCCTGCTCTCACTGTTGATTGTGACGTCACTCTGGTGTCACTTTTTGATTTTTCCCTTCTCGGCTCCTGCTGTTCCCGCCATGCTCCTCTCTCTCTCTTTCTGCTCCCGCCCTGCTCCTCTCTCTCTCTGCTCCTCTCTCTCTCTCCACTCCCGCGGTGCTCCTCTCTTTCTGCTCCTGCCCTGCTCCTCTCTCTCTCTCTCCACTCCCGCCCTGTTCCTCTCTCTCTCCACTCCCGCCCTGCTCCTCTCTCTCCCTCTCTCTGCTCCCGCCCTACACCTCACTCTCTCCTCTCCCACCATGCTCCTCTCTCGCTCTTTCTGCTCCCGCCCTGCTCCTCTCTCTCTCTGTTCCTCTCTCTCTCTGTTCCTCTCTCTCTCTCTCTCCACTCCCGCCGTGCTCCTCTCTTTCTGCTCCTGCCCTGCTCCTCTCTCTCTCTCTCCACTCCCGCCCTGTTCCTCTCTCTCTCCTCTCCCGCCCTGCTCCTCTCTCTCTCTGCTCCCACCCTGCTCCTCTCTTTCTGCTTCCACCCTGCTCCTCTCTTTCTGCTCCCACCATGCTCCTCTCTCTCTCTCCTCTCCCGCCCTGCTCCTCTCTCTCTCTCTCCGCTCCCGCCCTGCACCTCTCTCTCTCTCTGCTCCTGCTCTGCTCCTCTCTCTCTCCACCCCCGCTCTGCTCCTCTCTCTCTCCACTCCCGCTCTGCTCCTCTCTCTCCACTCCCGCTCTGCTCCTCTCTCTCTCCACTCCCGCTCTGCTCCTCTCTCTCTCTCTGCTCCCGCTCTGCTCCTCTCCCTCTCTCCTCTCCTGCTATGCTCCTCTCTCTCTCTGCTCCTCTCTCTCTCTCTCCACTCCCGCCCTGCTCCTCTCTCTCCCTCTCTCCGCTCCCGCCCTACACCTCTCTCTCTCCACTCCCGCCCTGCTCCTCGCTTTCTCTCCGCTCCCGCCATGCTCCTCCGTCTCTACTCCCGCTGTGCTTCTCTCTCTCTCCGTTTCGGCCATGTTCCTCTCTCTCTTGCTCTGTCTCTGGTCTCCGACTCGGCTTTTGGCATACTTTTTAAACCTCCGCCCCTGTTGTGCTCCTCTCTCTCTCTCTGTCTCCTGTCTCCGACTCTGGGCAGAGTGGTTCCTGTTGCCTCCTGTGTTTTGGGAAATCCTGGAACATGAACAAAGCTTCTGTTGCTGTGTGTTTCTGCGGTGAGCAGACCAGTTGTTGCATCCTTGCTGATAGACCTGTGTGATGCCTGCTGTAATCGAATTTCCTTGAATGCCTACCCATCAAATACTGTTCATCAACCTCGCCTGGAGAGACTTCGAGTGGCAATCGACTATTCGACTCTGGGACTCCTCACCGTACCGAAAACATCCTACCAGAACGTGATAAACTCAATCATTTTTATTATTCCTTCTATTCCTAAGAAACAGCCGTAAACCAAAATCCTTTTTCCTTGGTTAACCGATTTTCTTTAATGTATGTGTGTGTGTGCATGAGGGGTAAGGAACGAAGAAGCTTTTCAATATAAAGATTTAACTCATTAGTAGTTAAGACTTATTATAGATTTTTATAATAAATAGTTAAGGCTGTTGTTGTTTAAAGAAACCTGGTTAGCTGTATAAAACACTAGTTAGGCCACAGCTGGAGTACTGTATACATTTCTGATCACAACATGATAGGAAGGAAGTGATTGCACTGGAGAGGGTGCAGAGGAGATTCACCAGGATGTTGCCTGGGCTGGAGCATTTCAGCTATGAAGAGAGACTGGATAGGCTAGGGTTGTTTTCCTTGGAGCAGAGAAGGCTGAGGGGGGACCTGACTGAGGTATACAAAATTATGAGGGGCATTGATAGGATAGATAGGAAGAAATGTTTTCTCTTAGTGGAGGGGTCAATAACCAGGGGGCATAGATTTAAGGTAAGAACAAAGAACAAAGAACAAAGATAATTACAGCACAGTAACAGGCCCTTCGGCCCTCCAAGCCTGCGCCGATCCAGATCCTCTATCTAAACATGTCGCCTATTTTCGAAGGTTCTGTATCTCTTTACTTCCTGCCCATTCATGTATCTGTCCAGATACATCTTAAAAGATGCTATCGTGCCCGCATCTACCACCTCCGCTGGCAACGCGTTCCAGGTGCCCACCACCCTCTGCGTAAAGAACTTTCCACGCATATCCCCCCTAAACTTTTCCCTTTCACTTTGAACTCGTGTCCTCTAGTAATTGAATCCCCCACTCTGGGAAAAAGCCTCTTGCTATCCACCCTGTCTATACCTCTCATGATTTTGTACACCTCAATCAGGTCCCCCCTCAACCTCCGTCTTTCTAATGAAAATAATCCTAATCGACTCAACCTCTCTTCATAGCTAGCGCCCTCCATACCAGGCAACATCCTGGTGAACCTCCTCTGCACCCTCTCCAAAGCATCCACATCCTTTTGGTAATGTGGCGACCAGAACTGCACGCAGTATTCCAAATGTGGCCGAACCAAAGTCCTATACAACTGTAACATGACCTGCCAACTCTTGTACTCAATACCCCGTCCGATGAAGGAAAGCATGCCGTATGCCTTCTTGACCACTCTATTGACCTGCGTTGCCACCTTCAGGGAACAGTGGACCTGAACACCCAAATCTCTCTGGACATCAATTTTCCCCAGGACTTTTCCATTGACTGTATAGTTCACTCTTGAATTGGATCTTCCAAAATGCATCACCTCGCATTTGCCCTGATTGAACTCCATCTGCCATTTCTCTGCCCAACTCTCCAATCTATCTATATTCTGCTGTATTCTCTGACAGTCCCCTTCACTATCTGCTACTCCACCAATCTTAGTGTCGTCTGCAAACTTGCTAATCAGACCACCTATACTTTCCTCCAAATCATTTATGTATATCACAAACAACAGTGGTCCCAGCACGGATCCCTGTGGAACACCACTGGTCACACGTCTCCATTTTGAGAAACTCCCTTCTACTGCTACTCTCTGTCTCCTGTTGCCCAGCCAGTTCTTTATCCATCTAGCTAGTACACCTTGGACCCCATGCGCCTTCACTTTCTCCATCAGCCTGCCATGGGGAACCTTATCAAACGCCTTACTGAAGTCTATGTATATGACATCGACAGCCCTTCCCTCATCAATCAACTTTGTCACTTCCTCAAAGAATTCTATTAAGTTGGTAAGACATGACCTTCCCTGCACAAAACCATGTTGCCTATCACTGATAAGCCCATTTTCTTCCAAATGGGAATAGATCCTATCCCTCAGTATCTTCTCCAGCAGCTTCCCTACCACTGACGTAAGGGGCAAGAGGTTTAGAGGGGATTTGAGGAAAAGTTTTTTCACCCAGAGGGTGGTTGGAATCTGGAACACACTGCCTGAAGTGGTGGTAGAGGCAGGAACCCTCACATTTAAGATGATCACTTGAAATGCCGTAGCATACAAGGCTATGGGCCAAGTGCTGGAAAATGGGATTAGAATCGTTAGGTGCTTGATGGCCGGCACAGATATGATGGGCCGAAGGGCTGTTTCTATGCTGTATAACTCTATGACTATATGTGCTTTCTTCTGGGGGACAAATGGAGTGTTTAATTTGGCTATTCTGCGGTAGGTGGGAAAATTTATTGGTATGCTGTGACCTGTGGAGAAGTGGGACTGATTTAGTATTGCATTTCTCCCGCCTTGGTCAAAACAAACCGCTGCATCCACAGAGCTGTTAGGGAGGGAGTTCCAGGATTTTTACCCAGCAACACTGAAAGAACGGCGATATAGTTCCAAGTCAGGATGGTGTGTGGCCTGGCGCAGAACTTGCAGGTGGTGGAGTTTCCATGTATCTACTACCCGGGTTCCCTAGGTGGTAGAGGTTGTAGGTTTGGAAGGTGCTGTCGAAGAAGCCTTGGTGAGTTGCTGCAGTGCATTTTGTATATTGTACACACTGCTGCCACTGTGTGTTGGTGGAGGATGTGGCGCCCATCAAGCGGGCTGCTTTGTCCTGGATGGTGTCAAGCTTCTTGATTGTTGTTGGAGCCACACTCATCCAGGCAAGTGGAGAGTATTCCATCACACTCCTGACTTGTGCCTTTTAAATGTTGGAGAGACTCAAGAGTTAGGAGTTGAATTACTTGGTAATCGTAGAGTGAGGGATATGCCAGGCCATGAGATTACAGATTGTGGTTGTGCAGGATGTTTACAAATCCTTGCACAACTTTTTAAGTTTTCATAAATTTGGATGTACACAGGATAGAAGCAAAATAAAGAGCATATGAAAGCATATTTCATGAAGTTATTTTACTGTGAATGTTAATGCAGTGTCGATGTTATGTTTCAGGTGCTGAAACATATTAAAATGGCAACAGATAAACTGTGCATTATGGCTAGAAGTGAAGCCCATACGTTAGCATTAAACAAAATTGAAAATTATACTTTCATATGACATTTACAGTCTGTTTCGATTAAAGTTTATAGCTGCATAAGGGCTTTATAAACACCCTGTACAATTCTGCTGCTGCCAGATGCCCAGTTTTCAGTTACTGGATCTGGTCTGAATCTATCCCATTTAGCATGGTGGTAGTGCACACAACACAATAGAGGATGTCCTCAGTTTGCAGATAAACGTCTCCACAAGGGCTTTGCAGTGGTTACTCCTACTAATACTGTCATGGACAGATTTGCAACAGATAGATTTGTAACTGTCAATTCGTTTCCCCCTCTTGTTGATACTCTCTCTAGGACTCGGCCAACTCAGTCAGTAGTGGTGATACCGAACCACTCTTAGTAATGGACATTGAAGTTCCCCATCCAGAGTACATTCTGTGCCCTTGTTATCCTCAGTAACTCACCTCCTGACTCCCCAAAGCCTGTCCACCATCTACAAGGCACAAGTCAGGAGTGTGATGGAATACTCTCCACTTGCCTGGATGGGTGCAGCTCCAACAACACTCAAGAAGCTCGACACCACCCAGGACAAAGCAGCCCGCTTGATTGGCACCCATCCAAAAAAATTCACTCCCTCCACCACCGACGCACAGTGGCAGCAGTGTGTACCATCTACAAGATGCTCTGCATCAATGCACCAAGTCTCCTTAGACAGCATCTTCCAAACCCACGACCTCTACCAACTAGAAGGACAAGGGCAGCAAATGCATGGGAACACCACCACCTGCAAGTTCCCCTCCAAGTCACACACCATCTTGACTTGGAACTATATCGCCGTTCCTTCACTGTTGCTGGGTCAAAATCCTGGAACTCCCTTCCTAACAGCACTGTGGGTGTACCTACCTCACATGGACTGCAGCGGTTCAAGAAGGCAGCTCACCACCACCTTCTCAATTAGGGATGGGCAATAAATGCTGGCCTGGCCAGCAACGCCCACATCCCATGAATGAATAAAAAAATATCAAGATGGAGAGTGATGTGGTTGATTCTGAGACGAGGGTCCTGAATCTTAGTAAAGGAAACTATGAAGGTATGAGGCGCGAGTTGGCTATGATGGATTGGGAAACGTTACTTAAAGGGATGACGGTGGATAGGCAATGGCAAACATTTAAAGAGCACATGAATGAACTGCAACAATTGTTTATTCCTGTCTGGCGCAAAAGTAAAACGGGAAAGGTAGCCAAACCATGGCTTACAAGGGAACTTAGAGATAGCATTAGATCCAAGGAAGAGGCATACAAATTCGCCATAAAAAACAACAGACCTGAGGATTGGGAGCAGTTTAGAATTCAACAAAGAGGACCAAGGGATTGATTAAGAAGGGGAAAATAGAGTATGAGAGCAAGCTTGCAGGGAACATAAAAACTGACTGTAAAAGTTTCTATCGGTATGTGAAGAGAAACAGGGGAATTTATTATGGGGAACAAAGAATGGCTGACCAACTAAATGCATACTTTGGTTCTGTCTTCACAAAGGAGGACACAAATATCATACCAGAAATGTTGGGGAGCACAGGGTTTAGTGAGAGAGAGGAACTGAAGGAAATCAGTATTAGTAGAGAAATGGTGTTGGGGAAATTGATGGGATTGAAGGCCGATAAATCCCCAGGGCCTAATGATCTACATCCCAGAGTACTTAAGGAAGTGGCCTCAGAAATAGTGGATGCATTGGTGGTCATCTTCCAAGAATTTAAAGACTTAGATGCCTACAGATTGGAGGGTAGCTAATGTAACCCCACTATTTAAAAAGGGAGGTAGAGAGAAAGCAGGGAATTAGAATTAGAATTAGAACATTACAGCGCAGTACAGGCCCTTCGGCCCTCGATGTTGCACCGACCTGTGAAACCATCTGACCTACACTATTCCATTTTCATCCATATGTCTATCCAATGACCACTTAAATGCCCTGAAAGTTGGCAAATCTACTACTGCTGCAGGCAGGGCGTTCCACGCCCTTACTACTCTCTGAGTAAAGAAACTACCTCTCACATCTGTCCTATATCTATCACCCCTCAACTTGAAGCTATGTCCCCTCGTGTTTGCCATCACCATCCGAGGAAAAAGACGCTCACTATCCACCCTATCTAACCCTCTGATTATCTTATATGTCTCTATTAAGTCACCTCTCCTCCTCCTTCTCTCCAACGAAAACAACCTCAAGTCCCTCAGCCTTTCCTCGTAAGACCTTCCCTCCATACCAGGCAACATCCTAGTAAATCTCCTCTGCACCCTTTCCATAGCTTCCACATCCTTCCAATAATGCGGTGACCAGAACTGCACGCAATACTCCAGGTGCGGTCTCACCAGAGTTTTGTACAGCTGCAGCATGACCTCGTGGCTCCGAAACTCGATCCCCCTACTAATAAAAGCTAACACACCATATGCCTTCTTAACAGCCCTATTAACCTGGGTAGCAACTTTCAGGGATTTATGTACCTGGACACCAAGATCTCTCTGTTCATCTACACTACCAAGAATCTTCCCATTAACCCAGTACTCTGCATTCCTGTTACTCCTTCCAAAGTGAATCACCTCACACTTTTCCGCATTAAACTCCATTTGCCATCTCTCAGCCCAGCTCTGCAGCCTATCTATGTCCCTCTGTACCCTACAACATCCTTCGGCACTATCCACAACTCCACCGACCTTAGTGTCATCTGCAAATTTACTAACCCACCCTTCTACACCCTCTTCCAGGTCATTTATAAAAATGACAAACAGCAGTGGCCCCAAAACAGATCCTTGCGGTACACCACTAGTAACTAAACTCCAGGATGAACATTTGCCATCAACCACCACCCTCTGTCTTCTTTCAGCTAGCCAATTTCTGATCCAAAGCTCTAAATCACCTTCAATCCCATACTTCCGTATTTTCTGCAATAGCCTACCGTGGGGAACCTTATCAAACGCCTTACTGAAATCCATATACACCACATCCACTGCTTTACCCTCATCCACCTGTTTGGTCACCTTCTCGAAAAACTCAATAAGCTTTGTGAGGCACGACCTACCCGTCACAAAACCGTGCTGACTATCTCTAATGAACTTATTCTTTTCAAGATGATTATAAATCCTGTCTCTTATAACCTTTTCCAACATTTTACCCACAACCGAAGTAAGGCTCACAGGTCTATAATTACCAGGGCTGTCTCTACTCCCCTTCTTGAACAAGGGGACAACATTTGCTATCCTCCAGTCTTCCGGCACTATCCCTGTCGACAATGACGACATAAAGATCAAGGACAAAGGCTCTGCAATCTCCTCCCTAGCTTCCCAGAGAATCCTAGGATAAATCCCATCTGGCCCAGGGGACTTATCTATTTGCACACTTTCCAAAATTGCTAACACCTCCTCCTTGTGAACCTCAATCCCATCTAGCCTAGTAGCCTGAATCTCAGTATTCTCAACAACATTTTCTTTCTCTACTGTAAATACTGACGCAAAATATTCATTTAACACTTCCCCTATCTCCTCTGATTCCACACACAACTTCCCACTACTATCCTTGATTGGCCCTAATCTAACTCTAGTCATTCTTTTATTCCTGATATACCTATAGAAAGCCTTAGGGTTTTCCCTGATCCGATCCACCAATGACTTCTCGTGTCCTCTCCTTGCTCTTCTTAGCTCTCCCTTTAGATCCTTCCTGGCTAGCTTGTAACTCTCAAGCACCCTAACTGAGCCTTCACGTCTCATCCTAACATAAGCCGCCTTCTTCCTCTTGACAAGCGCTTCAACTTCTTTAGTAAACCACGGCTCCCTCGCACGACAACTTCCTCCCTGCCTGACAGGTACATACTTATCAAGGACACGCAGTAGCTGCTCCTTGAATAAGCTCCACATTTCGATTGTTCCCATCCCCTGCAGTTTCCTTCCCCATCCTACGCATCCTAAATCTTGCCTAATCGCATCATAATTTCCTTTCCCCCAGCTATAATTCTTGCCCTGCGGTATATACCTGTCCCTGCCCATCGCTAAGGTAAACCTAACCGAATTGTGATCACTATCACCAAAGTGCTCACCTACATCTAAATCTAACACCTGGCCGGGTTTATTACCCAGTACCAAATCCAATGTGGCATCGCCCCTGGTTGGCCTGTCTACATACTGTGTCAGAAAACCCTCCTGCACACACTGGACAAAAACTGACCCATCTAAAGTACTCGAACTATAGTATTTCCAGTCGATATTTGGAAAGTTAAAGTCCCCCATAACAACTACCCTGTTACTCTCGCCCCTGTCGAGAATCATCTTCGCTATCCTTTCCTCTACATCTCTGGAACTATTTGGAGGTCTATAAAAGACTCCCAACAGGGTAACCTCACTTCTCCTGTTTCTAACCTCGGCCCATACTACCTCAGTAGACGAGTCCTCAAACGTCCTTTCTGTCGCTGTAATACTCTCCTTGATTAACAATGCCACACCCCCCCCTCTTTTACCATCTTCTCTGTTCTTACTGAAACATCTAAATCCCGGAATCTGCAACATCCATTCCTGTCCCTGCTCTACCCATGTCTCCGAAATGGCCACTACATCGAGATCCCAGGTACCAACCCATGCTGCAAGCTCACCCACCTTATTCCGGATGCTCCTGGCGTTGAAGTAGACACACTTTAAACCAGGTTCTTGCTTGCCAGTGCCCTCTTGCGTCCTTGTAACCATATCCCTGACCTCACTACTCTCAACATCCTGTACACTGGCACTACAATTTAGGTTCCCATTCCCCTGCTGAATTAGTTTAAACCCCCCGAAGAGCACTAGCAAATCTCCCCCCCAGGATATTGGTACCCCTCTGGTTCAGGTGAAGACCATCCTGTTTGTAGAGGTCCCACCTACCCCAGAAAGAGCCCCAATTATCCAGGAAACCAAAACCCTCCCTCCTGCACCATCCCTGCAGCCACGTGTTCAACTCCTCTCTCTCCCTATTCCTCGCTTCGCTATCACGTGGCACGGGCAACAACCCAGAGATAACAACTCTGTTTGTTCTCGCTCTAAGCTTCCACCCTAGCTCCCTGAATTTCTGTCTTAAATCCCCATCTCTCTTCCTACCTATGTCGTTGGTGCCTATGTGGACCACGACTTGGGGCTGCTCCCCCTCCCCCTTAAGGATCCCAAAAACACGATCCGAGACATCACGAACCCTGGCACCTGGGAGGCAACATACCAACCGTGAGTCTCTCTCGTTCCCACAGAACCTCCTATCTGTTCCCCTAACTATGGAGTCCCCAATGACTAATGTTCTGCTCCTCTTCCCCCTTCCCTTCTGAGCAACAGGGACAGACTCTGTGCCAGATACCTGTACCCCATTGCTTACCCCTGGTAAGTCGTCCCCCGCAACAGTATCCAAAACGGTATACCTGTTGTTGAGGGAAACGGCCACAGGGGATCCCTGCACTGCCTGCTGGTTCCCTCTCCTTCCCCTGACGGTAACCCATCTACCTACTTCTTTTACCTGAGGTGTGACTACCTCCCCATAACTCCTCTCAATAACCTCCTCCGCCTCCCGAATGATCCGAAGTTCATCCAGCTCCAGCTCCAGTTCCCTAACGCGGTTCTCGAGGAGCTGGAGTTGGGTGCACTTCCCACAGATGCAGTCAGCAGGGACACTCTTGGCGACCCTTACCTCCCACATTCTGCAGGAGGAACATACAACTGCCTTTCCCTCCATTCCCACTATTCCAAATTCCCAACAAATCTACTGAAAAACCAAAAACAAAAAGTCAAAACTTGTTAGGTTAGCAATCCAACGGACAGAACTTCCTAAATAAAAAGCTTACCTTATCAACACACCAGAGTCCTTTTTTTTTGGTTAGAGGAGGAGGGTGGGTGGGAGACACTACACGCGTAGTGTCTCGGGTACAGCCACCACACAAATATATACTTTTTACTTACCCAGCAGTCCCCTGGTCCTCCGAAAACAAAAGGGAATTCACTTTTAAACTTACACAGAAATTGACTTCACAGCTGTAAGCCCGCTCACGCACCTCCGTTACTATCAAAGCTGCAATTATAGACCAATCAGCCTGACGTCGGTCATGGGGAAAATTCTAGAGCCCATCATCAAAGATTTTATAGCAGAGTACTTCGAGAACAGTTGTAGAATCGGGCAGAGCCAGCATGGATTTACGAAAAGGAAATCACGCTTCACAAATCTACTAGAATTCTTCGAGGATGTAACTAGTAGAGTTGATGAAGGGGAGCCAGTGGATGTGGTTTATTTGGACTTTCAAAGGCTTTCGACAAAGTCCCACATAAGAGATCAGCATGTAAAATTAAAGCACTTGGGATTGGGGGTAGAGTATTGCGATGGATAGAAAATTGGTTGGCAGACAGGATACAAAGAGCAGGGATAAATGTGTCTTTTTCCGAATGGCAGGCAGTGACTAGTGGGGTACCGCAGGGATCGGTGCTAGGACCCCAGCTATTCACAATATACATTAACAATTTAGAGGAGGGAACTAAATGTAATATCTCCAAATTTGCAGATGACACAAAACTGGGTGGGAGGGTGAGTTGTGAGGAGGATGCAGAGAAGCTTCAGGGTGATTTGGACAAGTTGAATGAGTGGGCAAATGCATGGCAGATGCAGTATAATGTGGATAAATGTGAGGTTATCCACTTTGGTAGCAAAAACAAGAAGGCAGATTATTATCTGAATGGCTATAAACTGAGAGAGGGGAATATGTAACGAGACCTGGGTGTTCTCGTACACCAGTCGCTGAAGGTAAGCATGCAGGTGCAACAGCTTGTTAAAAAGGCAAATGATATGTTGGCCTTCATAGCGAGAAGATTCGAGTACAGGAGCAGGGATGTCTTGCTGCAATTATACAGGGCCTTGGTGAGGCCACACCTGGAATATTGTGTGCAGTTTTGGTCTCCTTATCTGAGGAAGGACATTATTGCTATAGAGGGAGTGCAGCAAAGCTTTACCAGACTGATTCCTGGGATGGCAGGACTGACGTATGAGGAGAGATTGAGTCGGTTAGGATTATATTCGCTGGAGTTCAGAAAAGTGAGGGGGGATCTCATAGAAACCTATAAAATTCTGTGAGATCCAGTGGCAGCAGTGTGTACCATCTACAAGATGCACTGCAGCAATGCACCAAGGCTCCTTAGACAGCACCTTCCAAACCTGCGACCTCTACTATCTAGAAGAACAAGGGCAGCAAATGCAAGGGAACATCACCACCTGCAAGTTCCCCTCCAAGCCACAGACCATCCTGACTTGGAACTATATCACCGTTCCTTCACTGTCGCTGGGTCAAAATCCTGGAACACCTTTCCTAACAGCACTGTGGGTGTACCTACCCCACATGGATTGCAGCGGTTCAAGAAGGCAGCTCACCACCACCTTCTCAAGGGCAATTAGGGATGGGCAATAAATGCTGGCCTGGCCAGCGACGCCCACATTCCATGAATGAATTTTTAAAAATTCACAGCTCTCTGGGGTAGAGAATTCCAAAGATTCACAACGCCCCTGTGAAGAAAATTCCCCTCATCTCAATCCTAAATTGCTGACCCCATATCCTGAGTCTACATTCCTTTGTTCTAGACTCTCCAGCTAGGGAAAACAGTCTCTCAGCATCTACCTGGCCAAGCCCTCTCAAACTCTTATATGCTGCAATGAGATCACACCTCAGTCTTCTAAATTCCAGGGAACAGATGCCGATTCTATTCAATCTGTTCTCATGTTACTCCCTTCTCATCCCAGCAATCAATTTAGTTTCTGCTGAATGGTAACCCCCAGGATGTTGATAGTGGGGGATTCAGTAATGATAATGTCATTGCATGTCAAGGGGAGATGGTTAGATTCTCTCTTGTTGGGGATGATCATTGCCTGGCACTTGTTTGGTGCAAATGTTACTTCAGTTCAAACCTGAATGTTGTCCAGGTCTTATTGCACGTGGGCAAGAACTGCTTCAGTATCTGAGGAGTTGTGAATGGTACTGAATACTGTGCAATCATCAGCAGACATCCCTACTTCTAACTAAAATAAAAGCAAAATACTGCAGATGCTGGAAATCTGAGAAGAAGGACATTATGGACAGGGTGGTATCAAATAGAGAAGACATACTAAAAAGTTGCACATTACTGAAAGTTGGTACGTCACCTGGTCCAGATGGAATGCATCCTAGGTTGCTGAAAGTAGTAAAGGTAGAAATAGCTGTGGAATTGGTCGCAATCTTTCAATCTTCATTGGATACAGGAGTAATGCCGAAGGATTGGAGGGTTGCTAATGTTATACCATCAAGAAAGGGGAGAGGGATAAACCAGGAAACCACAGGCTAGTGATGGGGAAGTTATTGGAAACCATTATCAGGGACAAAATAAGCATTCATTTGGAAACACATGGGTTAATCAAGAAAAGCTATAATGGATTTGTGAAAAGAAAATTGTGTCTAACTAACTTGATTGAATTATTTGATGAGGCATCAGGGAGGGTTGATCAAGTTGGTTGGGTTGATGTTATATATATGGAGTTTCGGAAGGCATTTGACAAAGTGAAACCGAGGAGGCATCAGAAGATTAATTAAGAAGATGAAGCCCATGGAATTAAGGTGAAAATGGTGATATGGATACACAATTGACTCAGTGGCAGGAAGCAAAGGGAGGTGATTGGATGGATGTTTTTCAGACAGGGAGGTGATTGGATGGATGTTTTTCAGACAGGGAGGTGATTGGATGGATGTTTTTAAGACAGAGAGGTGATTGGATGGATGTTTTTCAGACAGGGAGGTGATTGGATGGATGCTTTTCAGACAGGGAGGTGATTGGATGGATGCTTTTCAGACAGGGAGGTGATTGGATGGATGCTTTTCAGACAGGGAGGTGATTGGATGGATGTTTTTCAGACAGGGAGGTGATTGGATGGATGTTTTTCAGACAGGGAGGTGATTGAATGGATGTTTTTCAGAGAGGTGGTTTGCTGTGATGTTCCCCAAGGATCAGTTTTGGGCCCATTCCTCTTTTCAACTTTTATAAACGACCTAGACTCGGGTGTAGGGAGCAGCATTATAAAGATTGCAGATGATATGAAACTTGACGATGTAATAGATAGTGGTGAGGATAGTTATAGATTTCAGAATGACATGGATAGGACGGTGAAATGGATAGATGGGAATTCAATGCAGAGAAGTGTGAAGTGAGATATTTTGGGAGGATTAATATGGAAGGATAATGTACAATAAATAACATGGTTTAGTAAAGTGTAGATGAGCAGAGAGGCCTTGGTGTCAACATACACAAATTCTTAAAGGGGGGCAGGGAAAGTTGATAAGGTGGGTAAATATCACATGGGTCATTACATGTATAAAACTAGGAATACATAATAAAACCAGAGATCATGCTAGAACTTTATAAATCACTGGTTAGGCCTTAGCTGGAATATTGTGGATAATTCTTGTTTTTTATTTATTCATTTCATGGGATGTGGGTGTCACTGGCTAGGCCAGCATTTATTGCCCATCCCTAATTGCCCTTGAGAAGATGGTGGTGAGCTGCCTTCTTGAATTGTTGCATATTCTGGTCTCCACACTTTAGGAAAGGTGGAAAGAATTTAGGAAGGGTACAGAGGAGGTTTACTCGGATGTTATCAGGAATGAGGGACTTCAGTTATGAGGAAAGTTTGGAAAAATTAGACTGTTCACCTTGGAACAGAGAAGGTTAGGAGGTGACTTAATCGAGTTTTTAGAGAGACAAGAGGTTTGATCGAGTAGCTAGAGAAAGGCTGTTCCCTCTGGTGAGTGAGACAATAACCAGTGGTCATTAATTTAAAATCATTGGCAAAAGATCTCGAGGGGAGATGAGGAGAATGTTTCAGAATGTTGGGATCTGGAACACTCGACCTGTAAAGATGTGGAAGCTGATCCCTGCTCAAGATATTTTGCCTCTGATTTGAAATGACGCTGTAAGTTTCCCATTCTCAAGTAACTGTCTGAATCACTTTAAAAACCACTTGGAGTACAGTGAGCAGTTCTGGGCACCACACCTTAGGAAGGATATATTGGTCTTGGAGGGAGTGCAACGTAGGTTTACAAGAATGATACCTGGACTACAGGGGTTAAGTTACGAGGAGAGATTACACAAATTAGACCTGTTTTCGCTAGAATTTAGAAGGTTAAGGGGTGATCTGATCGAAATCTTCAAGATATTAACAGGAAAAGACAGGCTAGATAAAGATAAACTATTTCCACTGGTTGGAGATTCTAAAACTAGGGGGCATAGTCTAAAAATTAGGACCAGACCGTTCAGGAGAGTTGTTAGGAAGCACTTCTTCACGCAAAGGGTGGTAGAGGTTTGGAACTCTCTCCCACAAACAGCAATTGAAGCTAGAACAGTTGTTAATTTGAAATCTGAGATAGGTAGATTTTTGTTAAGCAAAGATATTAAGGGATATGGGCCAAAGGCAGGTAGATGAAGTTAGGCCGCGGATCAGCCATGATCTCATTGAATGGCGGGACAGGCTCGAGGGGCTGAATGGCCTACTCCTGTTCCTATCTTCCTAATTTCCTATAAAAATTATTTATGGAAAGAAAACAGGGATGTGGAACAAAGCATGACTGTTCTTTCAAAGAGCCAGCACAGGCATGATGGGCTGAATGGCCTCCTTCTGCACAGTAAGTTTCTATGATTCTATCACTGGTATTTTATCAAAGAACAAAGAACAAAGATAATTACAGCACAGGAACAGGCCCTTCGGCCCTCCAAGCCTGCGCCGATCCAGATCCTCTCTCTAAACATGTCGCCTATTTTCTAAGGTTCTGTATCTCTTTTCTTCCTGCCCATTCATGTATCTGTCTAGATACATCTTAAAAGACTCCATCGTGCCCGCGTCGACCACCTCCGCTGGCAACGCGTTCCAGGTGCCCACCACCCTCTGCGTAAAGAACTTTCCACGCATATCCCCCCTAAACATTTCCCCTTTCACTTTGAACTCGTGTCCTCTAGTAATTGAAACCCCCACTCTGGGAAAAAGCCTCTTGCTGTCCACCCTGTCTATACCTCTCATGATTTTGTACACCTCAATCAGGTCCCCCCTCAACCTCCGTCTTTCTAATGAAAATAATCCTAATCGACTCAACCTCTCTTCATAGCTAGCGCCCTCCATACCAGGCAACATCTTGGTGAACCTCCTCTGCACCCTCTCCAAAGCATCCACATCCTTTTGATAATGTGGCGACCAGAACTGTACGCAGTATTCCAAATGTGGCCGAACCAAAGTCCTATACAACTGTAACATGACCTGCCAACTCTTGTACTCAATGCCCCGTCCGATGAAGGAAAGCGTGCCGTATGCCTTCTTGACCACTCTAGTTACCTGCGTTGCCACCTTCAGGGAACAGTGGACCTGAACACCCAAATCTCTCTGGACATCAATTTTCCCCAGGACTTTTCCATTTACTGTATAGTTCACTCTTGAATTGGATCTTCCAAAATGCATCACCTCGCATTTGCCCTGATTGAACTCCATCTGCCATTTCTCTGCCCAACTCTCTAATCTATCTATATTCTGCTGTATTCTCTGACAGTCCCCTTCACTATCTGCTACTCCACCAATCTTAGTGTCGTCTGCAAACTTGCTAATCAGTCCACCTATACTTTCCTCCAAATCATTAATGTATATCACAAACAACAGTGGTCCCAGCACGGATCCCTGTGGAACACCACTGGTCACACGTCTCCATTTTGAGAAACTCCCCTCTACTGCTACTCTCTGTCTCCTGTTGCCCAGCCAGTTCTTTATCCATCTAGCTAGTACACCTTGGACCCCAAGCGCCTTCACTTTCTCCATCAGCCTGCCATGGGGAACCTTATCAAACGCCTTACTGAAGTCCATGTATATGACATCGACAGCCCTTCCCTCATCAATCAACTTTGTCACTTCCTCAAAGAATTCTATTAAGTTGGTAAGACATGACCTTCCCTGCACAAAACCATGTTGCCTATCACTGATGAGCCCATTTTCTTCCAAATGGGAATAGATCCTATCCCTCAGTATCTTCTCCAGCAGCTTCCCTACCACTGACGTCAGGCTCACCGGTCTATAATTACCTGGATTATCCCTGCTACCCTTCTTAAACAAGGGGACAACATTAGCAATTCTCCAGTCCTCCGGGACCTCACCCGTGTTTAAGGATGCTGCAAAGATATCTGTTAAGGCCCCAGCTATTTCCTCTCTCGCTTCCCTCAGTAACCTGGGATAGATCCCATCCGGACCTGGGGACTTGTCCACCTTAATGCCCTTTGGAATACCCAACACTTCCTCCCTTCTTATGCCGACTTGACCTAGAGTAATCAAAGTTATCCTCTTCCTCCACTGTGATCAGATACAAAGTACTTGTTTAATAGATCAGCCATTACCTTCTTCTCCATTACAGTATCTCCCCTATCGGTCTTTAATGGGCCCCATCTCCCTTCGTCATTCTCTTACTCTTAACACATTAATAAAAGTTTTCACTATTAGCATTACTTGCAAGTTTGCTACTTTTGGTTGAGGTAAATATTGTGCAGACTGACCCTCGTGGGAGCTGGTCAGTCTGATGAGCCACTTGCAGAATGTAAGGGTTGGAGGTTTGTTTCAGCTCTGAACAGATAAGCAGGTAACGATCCCCCAGGCCTCCTATACGGCTCACTCCCACCTAAAACAGAGCAAAGGTAAATCACCAGCTTTTACACAGTCAACCTCACTTCGACTCACTCTATACACACTGTGTCCTCACTGCTGCCTCACCCTAAAGTACCCTTCCCCCACTCTCACCCAAACCCTCACCCCACTCTCCTACACCAATTCCCTCTCCCTCTCTCTCTCCACCCCCCCCCCCCCCCAATTCTCCCTCTGACTCTCTCTCTCCCCTCTCTCTGTCTCGGTCTCTCTCCCCCCTCCTCTCTCTCCCCATCTCTCCTCCCCGTCTCTCTTTCTCCCCCTCTCTCTGTCTCTCTTTCTCCCCCCTCCCTCTCTCTCTGCCCCCCCCAAGTCTCTCCCCCTCCCTCTGTCTCTCTCTCCATCCCCACCATCTCTCTCCCCCCAGTCTCTGTCTCTACCCCCCCCACTCGCTCTCTACCCCTCGCTCTCTCTCTCTCCCCCCTACTGTCTCTCTCCCTCCCTATCTCTCTCTCACTCTCTACCCCCTCTCTCACCCCTCTCCCTCTTTCTCTCCCCACTCTCTCTCTGTCTCTCTCTATCTCTCACACCCACTCTCTGTTCCCCTAATCTCTCTCTGCCTCTCTCCCCCTCTTTCTCTCCCACAATCTCTCTCTCACCCCTCTCTCTCTCCGCCCTTTCTCTCTCTATCCCCCTCCATCTCTCTCTATCCCCCTCCATCTCTCCCCTCTGTCTCTCTCTCTCTCCCCAAGTCACTCCCCCTTACCCTCTCCCCCGCTCCCTATCTCTCTCTCCCCCCACACTCTCTATCTCTCTCTCCCTCCCTGTCTCTACCCCCACCCCCCGCAAGTCTCTCCCTCTCTCCCCCTCCCTCTGTCTCTCTCTCCATCCCCACCCTCTCTCTCCCCCATTCTCTCTCTCTCTGTCACTCTCTCTCTCCCCCCACTCTTTCTCTCTATTTCTCTCTGTCTCTCTCTCTCTCTCTCTGTCACTCTTTCTCTCCCCCCACTGTCTCTCTGTTTCTCTCTCACTCTGTCACTCTCTCTCCCCACTCTCTCTCTGTTTCTCTCTCTCTCTCCCCCTCCCCCCCACTCACTCTTTCTCTCTATGTTTCTCTCTCTGTCTCTCGCTCTCCCCCCACTCTTTTGCTAACGCTGTTGGGGAGGGTTTAAACTAATGTGGCAGGGGGATGGGAACCAATTGAGGTCAGTTGACAGAAAGGAGGTAGTAACAAAAGCCTGTAAGGAACTAGATAATGAAGTCAGTGTGACTAAGGGGAAGAGCAGGCAGGGAGCAGATGATGAATATAAAGGGACTGGTGGTCTGAGGTGCATTTGTTTTAATGCAAGAAGTGTAGTAGGTAAGGCAGATGAACTTAGGGCTTGGATTAGTACCTGGGAGTATGATGTTATTGCTATTACTGAGACTTGGTTGAGGGAAGGGCATGATTGGCAACTAAATATCCCAGGATATCGATGCTTCAGGCGGGATAGAGAGGGAGGTTAAAGGGGTGGAGGAGTTGCATTACTGGTCAAAGAGGATATCACAGCTGTGCTGAAGGAGGGCACTATGGAGGACTCGAGCAGTGAGGCAATATGGACAGAACTCAGAAATAGGAAGGGTGCGGTAACAATGTTGGGGCTGTACTACAGGCCTCCCAACAGCGAGCGTGAGATAGAGGTACAAATATGTAAACAGATTATGGAAAGATGTAGGAGCAACAGGGTGGTGGTGATAGGAGATTTTAATTTTCCCAACATTGACTGGGATTCGCTTAGTGTTAGAGGTCCAGATGGAGCAGAATTTGAAAGGAGCATCCAGGAGGGTTTTCTAGAGCAGTATGTAAATAGTCCAACTCGGGAAGGGGCCATACTGGACCTGGTGTTGGGGAATGAGCCCGGCCAGGTTGTTGAAGTTTCAGTAGGGGACTACTTTGGGAATAGTGATCACAATTCCGTAAGCTTTAAAATACTCATGGACAAAGACGAGAGTGGTCCTAAAGGAAGAGTGCTAAATTGGGGGAAGGCCAACTATACCAAAATTCGGCAGGAGCTGGGAAATGTAGATTGGGAGCAGCTGTTTGAAGGTAAATCCACATGTGATATGTGGGAGGCTTTTAAAGAGAGGTTGATTAGCGTGCAGGAGAGACATGTTCCTGTGAAAATGAGGGATAGAAATGGCAAGATTAGGGAACCATGGATGACAGGTGAAATTGTGAGACTAGCTAAGAGGAAAAAGGAAGCATACATAAGGTCTAGGCGGCTGATGAAAGACGAAGCTTTGAAAGAATATCGGGAATGTAGGACCAATCTGAAACGAGCAATTAAGAGGGCTAAAAGGGGTCATGAAATATCTTTAGCAAACAGGGTTAAGGAAAATCCCAAAGCCTTTTATTCATATATAAGGAGAAAGAGGGTATCTAGAGAAAGGATTGGCCCACTAAAGGACAAAGGAGGAATGTTATGCGTGGAGTCAGAGAAAATGGGTGAGATTTTAAACGAGTACTTTGCATCGGTATTCACCGAGGAGAGGGACATGAAGGATGTTGAGGTTAGGAACAGATGTTTGATTACTCTAGGTCAAGTCGGCATAAGAAGGGAGGAAGTGTTGGGTATTCTAAAAGGCATTAAGGTGGACAAGTCCCCAGGTCCGGATGGGATCTATCCCAGGTTACTGAGGGAAGCGAGAGAGGAAATAGCTGGGGCCTTAACAGATATCTTTGCAGCATCCTTAAACACGGGTGAGGTCCCGGAGGACTGGAGAATTGCGAATGTTGTCCCCTTGTTTAAGAAGGGTAGCAGGGCAAATCCAGGTAATTATCGACCGGTGAGCCTGACGTCAGTGGTAGGGAAGCTGCTGGAGAAGATACTGAGGGATAGGATCTATTCCCATTTGGAAGAAAATGGGCTCATCAGTGATAGGCAACATGGTTTTGTGCAGGGAAGGTCATGTCTTACCAACTTAATAGAATTCTTTGAGGAAGTGACAAAGTTGATTGATGAGGGAAGGGCTGTCGATGTCATATACATGGACTTCAGTAAGGCGTTTGATAAGGTTCCCCATGGCAGGCTGATGGAGAAAGTGAAGGCGCTTGGGGTCCAAGGTGTACTAGCTAGATGGATAAAGAACTGGCTGGGCAACAGGAGACAGAGAGTAGCAGTAGAAGGGAGTTTCTCAAAATGGAGACGTGTGACCAGTGGTGTTCCACAGGGATCCGTGCTGGGACCACTGTTGTTTGTGATATACATTAATGATTTGGAGGAAAGTATAGGTGGACTGATTAGCAAGTTTGCAGACGACACTAAGATTGGTGGAGTAGCAGATAGTGAAGGGGACTGTCAGAGAATACAGCAGAATATAGATAGATTGGAGAGTTGGGCAGAGAAATGGCAGATGGAGTTCAATCAGGGCAAATGCGAGGTGATGCATTTTGGAAGATCCAATTCAAGAGTGAACTATACAGTAAATGGAAAAGTCCTGGGGAAAATTGATGTTCAGAGAGATTTGGGTGTTCAGGTCCACTGTTCCCTGAAGGTGGCAACGCAGGTAAATAGAGTGGTCAAGAAGGCATACGGCATGCTTTCCTTCATCGGACGGGGCATTGAGTACAAGAGTTGGCAGGTCATGTTACAGTTGTATAGGACTTTGGTTCGGCCACATTTGGAATACTGCGTGCAGTTCTGGTCGCCACATTACCAAAGGATGTGGATGCTTTGGAGAGGGTGCAGAGGAGGTTCACCAGGATGTTGCCTGGTATGGAGGGCACTAGCTATGAAGAGAGGTTGAGTAGATTAGGATTATTTTCATTAGAAAGACGGAGGTTGAGGGGGGACCTGATTGAGGTGTACAAAATCATGAGAGGTATAGACAGGGTGGATAGCAAGAGGCTTTTTCCCAGAGTGGGGGTTTCAATTACTAGAGGACACGAGTTCAAAGTGAAAGGGGAAAAGTTTAGGGGGGATATGCGTGGAAAGTTCTTTACGCAGAGGGTGGTGGGCACCTGGAACGCATTGCCAGCAGAGGTGGTAGATGCGGGCACGATGGAGTCTTTTAAGATGTATCTAGACAGATACATGAATGGGCAGGAAGAAAAGAGATACAGAACCTTAGAAAATAGGCGACATGTTTAGAGAGAGGATCTGGATCGGCGCAGGCTTGGAGGCCGAAGGGCCTGTTCCTGTGCTGTAATTATCTTTGTTCTTTGTTCTTTGTTCACTCTCTCTCCCCCCCACTCTCTCTCTCTGTTTCTCTCTGTCACTCTGTCTCTCTCCCCCCACTCACTCTCTGTTCCTCTCTCCCTCTGTCACTCTCTCTCTCCCCCCACTCTCTCGGTCTGTTTCTCTCTGTCACTCTGTCTCTCTCCCCCCACTCACTCTCTGTTACTCTCTCCCTCTGTCACTCTCACTCTGTTTCTCTCTCTCTCTGCCCCCCCCCACTCACTCTCTCTCTCTCTCTGTCTCTGTCTCTCTCTCTCTCTCCCCCACTCTCTCTCTCCCCCCACTCACTCTCTCTCTCTCTCTGTCTCTCTCTCACCCCCCCCTCTCTGTCTCTTTCTCTCCCCAACTCTCTGTCTCTCTCCACTCTCTCTCTGTTTCTCTCTCTCTCTTCTGTCCCTCTCTCCCCCCACTCTCTCTCTGTCTCTCCCCAGTCTCTCTCTCTCTGTTTCTCTCTCCCCGCCGCCCACTCTCTCTCTCTGTTTCTCTCTGTCACTCTCTCTCTCTCTCTCCCCCCACTCTATCTCTCTCTCTGTTTCTCTCTCTGTCGCTCTATCCCCTCTCCCCCACTCTCCCTCTCGCTCTGTCTCTCTCTCCCCCCCACTCAGAATCACAGAATAATACAGTGCAGAAGAGGCCCTTTGGCCCATCGAGTCTGCACCGATGCATTAAAACACCTGACCTGTCTACTTAATCCCATTTGCCAGCACTTGGCCCATAGCCTTGAATGTTATGACGTGCCAAGTGCTCATCCAGGTACTTTTTAAAGGATGTGAGGCAACCTGCCTCTATCACCCTCCCAGGCAGTGCATTCCAGACCATCACCACCCTCAGGGTAAAAAAGTTCTTCCTCAAATCCCCCTTTAACCTCCTGCCCCTCACCTTAAACTTGTGTTGCCTCGTAACTGACCCTTCAACTAAGGGAACAGCTGCTCCCTATCCACCCTGTCCATGTCCCTCAATCTTGTACACCTCGATCCGGTCACCCCTCAGTCTTCTCTGTTCCGGTGAAGTACACCTCGATCCGGTCACCCCTCAGTCTTCTCTGTTCCGGTGAAAACAACCCAAGCCTATCCAACCTCTCTTCATAGCTTAAATGTTCCATCCCAGGCAACATCCTGGTGAATCACCTCTGCACCCCCTCCAGTGCAATCACATCCTTCCTATAATGTGGCGACCAGAATTGCACACAGTACTCCAGCTGTGGCCTTACCAAAGTTCTGTACAACTCCAACATGACCTCCCTGCTTTTGTAATCTATGCCTCGATTGATAAAGGCAAGTGTCCCATTTGTCTATACCTTCTTGTAACCCAAGACTCTCAACCTCACTGTTAACCACTCGGCCAATCTTTGTGTCATCCGCGAACTTACTGATCCTACCCCCCCACATAGTCATCTATGTCGTTTATATAAATGACAAACAATAGGGGACCCAGCACAGATCCCTGTGGTATGCTACTGGACACTGGCTTCCAGTCACTAAAACAGCCGTCTGTCATCACTCTCTGTCTCCTACAGCTAAGCCAATATTGAATCCACCTTATCAAGTTACCCTGTATCCCATGTGCATTTGCTTTCTTGATAAGTCTCCCACGTGGGACCTTGTCAAAGGCTTTGCTGAAATCCATGTAAACTACATCAACTGCACTACCCTCATCTACACACCTGGTTACATGCTCAAAAACTTCAGTCAAATTTGTTAGGCATGACCTCCCTCTGACAAAGCCATGCTGACTATTCCTAATCAAATTTTGCCTCTCCAAGTCGAGATAGATTCTCTCCTTCAGAATTTTCTCCAATAGTTTCCCTACCACTGACGTGAGACTCACTGGTCTGTAGTTCCCTGGCTTATCTCTACAACCTTTCTTAAATAGTGTGACCACATTAGCTGTTCTCCAGTCCTCTGGCACCTCTCCCGTGGCCAGAGAGGAATTAAAAATTCAGGTCAGAGCTCCTGCAATCTCCACCCTCGCCTCCCACAGTATCCTGGGACACAAATCGTCCGGACCTGGAGATTTGTCCACTTTTAAGCCTTCCAAAACCTCCAATACCTTGTCACTCCCTATGACAATTTGCTCAAGAACCTCACAGTCTCACTCTCTAAGTTCCATATCTACATCCTCATCATTTTGGGTGAAGACAGATGTGAAGTATTCGTTCAACACCCTACCAATGTCCTCTGGCTCCACCCACAGATTTCCCCCTTGGTCCCTAATGGGTCCTACTCTTCCCATTGATATACTTATAGAATATCTTGGGATTTTCCCTACTTTCACCAGCCAGAGCTTTCTCATATCCCCTCTTTGCTCTCCTAATTGCTTTCTTAAACTCCATCCTACACTTTCTGTACTCCACTAATGCTTCCATTGATTTGCTCTCCTTGTATTTGTTAAAAGCCTCTCTTTTCCTTCTCATCGTACCCTGAATTTTTCTGGTCATCCATGGTTCTCTGGGCTTGTTGCTCCTACCTATTACCCTCGAGTGAACGTGTTGGGCCTGTACCAATCCAAAACCTTTTTTTGCAACTTGTCTATTTCTTTCTCCATAACAAGCTTAAATTGTACCATGTTGTGGTCGCTATCACCAAAATTCTCCCCCACCAACACATCAACCACCTGTCCGACTTCATTCCCCAGAATTAGGTCCAGCACTGCACCCTCCCTTGTTGGATAATCTACATATTGAGCTGAAATATTCTCCTGTATACATTTTAAGAACTCCACTCCATCTAAGCCCTTAACACGATGACTATTGATTGGAACCTCCTTAGTGCAAATAGTTTGGATGGAGCAGTTTTTGTCAGGTGTGTCCAGGAAGGTTTCCTGACTCAATATGTAGATAGGCCGACGAGAGGGGAGGCTATGTTGGACTTGGTGCTTGGCAACGAACCAGGCCAGGTGGCAGATCTCTCGGTGGGAGAGCATTTCGGTGATAGTGATCACAACTCCCTGACCTTTACTATAGTCATGGAGAGGGACAGGAGCAGACGGGATGGGAAAATATTTAATTGGGGGAAGGGGAATTACAATGCTATTAGGCAGGAACTGGGGAGCATAAATTGGGAACAGATGTTCTCAGGGAAATGCACGACAGAAATGTGGAGGTTGTTTAGGGAGCACTTGCTGCGACTGCTGGATAGGTTTGTCCCGATGAGGCAAGGAAGGGATGGTAGGCTGAAGGAACCTTGGATGACAAGAGATGTGGAACAGCTAGTCAAGAGGAAGAAGGAAGCTTACTTAAGGTTGAGGAAGCAAGGATCAGACAGGACTCTAGAGGGTTACAAGGGAGCCAGGAAGGAACTGAAGAATGGACTTAGGAGAGCTAGAAGGGGACATGAAAAAGTCTTGGCGGATAGGATTAAGGAAAATCCCAAGGCGTTCTACACTTATGTGAGGAACAAGAGGATGGCCAGAGTGAGGGTAGGGCCGATCAGGGATAGTGGAGGGAACTTGTGCCTGGAGTCGGAGGAGTTAGGGGAGGTCCTTAATGAATACTTTGCTTCAGTATTCACTCGTGAGAGGAACCTGGTCGTTTGTGAGGACAGCGTGGAACAGGCTGATATGCTCGAACAGGTTGAGGTTAAGAGGGAGGATGTGCTGGAAATTTTGAAAGACGTGAGGACAGATAAGTCCCCGGGGCCAGACGGGATATACCCAAGGATATTACGGGAAGCGAGGGAAGAGATTGCTGCGCCTTTGGCGATGATCTTTATGTCTTCACTGTCCACTGGAGTAGTACTGGATGATTGGAGAGTGGCAAATGTTGTTCCCTTGTTCAAGAAAGGAAAAAGGGATAACCCTGGGAATTATAGACCAGTCAGTCTTACATCGGTAGTGGGCAAATTATTGGAGAGGATTCTGAGAGACAGGATTTATGATTATTTGGAAAAGCATGGTTTGATTAGAGACAGTCAGCATGGCTTTGTAAGGGGCAGGTCATGCCTCACAAGCCTTATTGAATTCTTTGAAGATGTGACAAAAGACATTGATGAAGGAAGAGCAGTGGATGTGGTGCATATGGATTTTAGCAAGGCGTTTGATAAGGTTCCCCATGGTAGGCTCATTCAGAAAGTAAGGAGGCATGGGATACAGGGAAAGTTGGCTGTCTGGATACAGAATTGGCTGGCCCATAGAAGACAGAGGGTGGTAGTAGATGGAAAGTATCCAGCTGGAGCTCGGTGACCAGTGGTGTTCCGCAGGGATCTGTTCTGGGACCTCTGCTCTTTGTGCTTTTTATAAATGACTTGGATGAGGAAGTGGAAGGCTGGGTCAGTAAGTTTGCCGATGACACGAAGGTTGCTGGAGTTGTGCATAGTGTGGAGGGCTGTTGTAGGTTGCAATGGGACATTGACAGGATGCAGAGCTGGGCTGAGAAGTGGCAGATGGAGTTCAACCTGGAAAAGTGTGAAGTGATTCATTTTGGAAGGTCGAATTTGAATGCGGAATGGAGACTTAAATACAGGATTCTTGGTAGTGTGGAGAAACAGAGGGATCTTGGGGTCCATGTCCATAGATCGCTCAAAGTTGCCACCCAAGTTGATAGGGTTGTTAAGAAGGCGTATGGTGTGTTGGCTTTCATTAACAGGGGGATTGAGTTTAAGAGCCGCGAGGTTATGCTGCAGGTCTGTAAGGCCCTGGTTCGACCACACTTGGAATATTGTGTTCAGTTCTGGTCGCCTCATTATAGGAAGGATGTGGAAGCTTTAGAGAGGGTGCAGAGGAGATTTACCAGGATGCTGCCTGGACTGGAGGGCATGTCTTATGAAGAAAGGTTGAGGGTGCTAGGGCTTTTCTCATTGGAGCGAAGAAGGATGAGAGGTGACTTGATAGAGGGGTACAAGATGATGAGAGGCATAGATAAAGTGGATAGCCAGAGACTTTTTCCCAGGGTGGAAAGGGCTATCATCAGGGGGCACAATTTTAAGGTGATTGGAGGAAGGTTTCGGGGAGATGTCGGAGGTAGGTTCTTTACACAGAGAGTGGTGGGTGCGAGGAATGCACTGCCA
>NC_090381.1:121655716-121658216 GCF_036365525.1 Heterodontus francisci | reverse complement strand
GAGAGATAAATAGAGATAGAGAGAGAGAGATAGAGAGAGATAGATAGAGATAGAGAGAGAGATAGAGATAGAGAAAGAATGAGATAGAGAAAGAAATAGAGATAGAGATAGAGAGATAGAGATAGAGAGATAGAGAGATAGAGAGATAGAGATAGATAGAGATAGATAGAGAGAGATAGAGATAGATAGAGAGAGATAGAGAGATAGATAGAGATAGATAGAGAGAGATAGAGATAGAGAGAGAGATAGAGATAGAGATAGAGAGAGAGGGATAGATAGAGAGAGAGATAGAGATAGAGAGATAGAGATAGGAGATAGATAGAGATAGAGAGAGATAGATAGATAGAGATAGAGAGAGATAGATAGAGATAGAGAGAGATCGAGAGATAAATAGAGAGAGAGAGAGAAAGAAATAGAAGTAGAGAGAGACAGATAGAGATAGAGAGAGAGATCGAGATAGAGAGTAGAGAGAGATAGAGAGATAGATAGAGATAGAGATAGAGAGATCGAGAGATAGAGATAGAGAGAGAGAGAGAGAGTTAGAGATAGAGAGATAGATAGAGAGAGTTAGAGATAGAGATAGAGAGAGATAGATAGAGAGATAGATAGAGATAGATAGAGATAGAGAGAGATAGAGAGAGATAGAGATAGAGATATAGAGATAGCGATATAGAGATAGAGAGAGATAGATAGAGAGATAGAGATCGAGAGAGATAGAGAGATCGAGAGATAGAGAGGGAAAGAGATAGAGATAGAGATAGAGATAGAGATAAAGAGGTAGAGATAGAGAGAGAGAGAGAGAGATAGAGATAAAGACAGAGATAGAGAGAGATAGAGATAGAGAGAGATAGAGATAGAGAGAGATAGAGATAGAGATAGATAGAGATAGATAGAGAGAGAGATAGAGATAGAGATCGAGATAGATAGAGAGATAGAGAGAGATAGAGAGAGATAGGGAGAGATATAGAGATAGAGAGAGATAGATATAGATAGAGAGAGAGATAGAGATATAGAGATAGAGATATAGAGATAGGGAGGATAGAGAGTGAGAGATAGAGAGATAGAGAGAGATCGAGAGATCGATAGAGAGATAGTGAGAGAGATAGATAGAGAGTAGAGATAAGAGAGATAGAGAGATAGAGAGAGAGAGATAGAGATAGAGAGAGATAGAGATAGAGAGAGATAGGTAGAGAGGGAGATAGAGAGATATAGAGATAGAGATATATATATCGAGAGATAGAGATAGAGAGAGAGATATAGAGAGAGATCGAGATAGAGATAGAGATATATAGGGAGAGAGAGTGAGATAGAGAGACAGATAGAGATATAGAGATAGAGAGAGATAGATAGAGATAGAGATAGAGAGAGATAAAGAAAGATAGAGAGAGAGAGAGATCGAGAGAGATAGAGAGAGAGATATCGAGAGAGATAGATAGAGAGATAGATAGTGAGATATAGAGAGATCGAGAGAGATATAGAGAGATAGAGATAGAGAGGGAGAGAGATAAAGAGGTAGACAGATAGAGAGAGAGAGATAGAGAGATCGAGAGAGATAGATAGAGAGATAGATAGAGAGATAGATAGAGAGATAGATAGAGAGATAGAGATAGAGAGATATAGAGAGATCGAGAGAGATATAGAGAGATAGAGATAGAGAGGGAGAGAGAAAGAGGTAGAGAGATAGAGAGATAGAGATAGAGAGAGAGATTGAGATATAGAGAGAGATAAAGAAAGATAGAGAGAGAGAGATGAAGAAAGATAGAGAGATAGGGAGATAGAGATAGAGAGAGAGAGATAGAGAGAGAGATATCGAGAGAGATCGAGATAGAGATAGAGATAAAGAAAGATAGAGAGATAGAGATATATATAGAGAGAGAGTGAGATTGAGAGAGAGATAGAGATATAGAGATAGAGAGAGATAAAGAAAGAGAGAGAGATAGAGAGGGAGATAGAGAGAGAGATAGAGAGATAGAGATAGAGAGATAGAGAGAGATAGAAATAGAGAGAGAGAGAGATAGAAATAGAGAAAGATAGAGAGAGAGAGATAGAGAGAGAGAGAAAGAGAGAGAGATAGAGAGAGATCGAGAGAGAGATCGAGATAGAGAGAGAGATAAATAGAGATAGAGAGAGAAAGAAATAGAGATAGAGAGAGATAGAGAGAGATAGATAGATAGAGAGAGAGGGATAGATAGAGAGGGAGAGATAGAGATAGAGAGATAGAGATAGAGAGATAGAGAGAGATAGATAGAGATAGAGAGAGATAGATAGAGATAGAGAGAGATCGAGAGATAAATAGAGAGAGAGAGAGAAAGAAATAGAGATAGAGGTAGAGAGAGATAGATAGAGATAGAGAGAGAGATCGAGATAGATAGATAGATAGAGAGATAGAGAGATAGAGAGAGATAGAGAGATAGATAGAGATAGAGAGAGAGAGAGAGATCGAGAGATAGAGATAGAGAGAGAGAGATTTAGAGATAGAGAGATAGATAGAGAGAGTTAG
>NC_090381.1:121645716-121650716 GCF_036365525.1 Heterodontus francisci | reverse complement strand
AGATAGAGATATAGAGATAGAGAGAGATAGAGATAGAGAGAGATAAAGAAAGAGAGAGAGATAGAGAGGGAGATAGAGAGATAGAGAGATAGAGAGATAGAGAGATAGAGATAGAGAGATAGAGAGAGATAGAAATAGAGAGAGAGAGAGATAGAAATAGAGAAAGATAGATAGAGAGAGATAGAGAGAGAGAGAAAGAGAGAGAGATAGAGAGAGATCGAGAGAGAGATCGAGATAGAGAGAGATAAATAGAGATAGAGAGAGAAAGAAATAGAGATAGAGAGAGATAGATAGAGAGAGAGAGAAAGAGATAGAGAGAGATAGAGACAGAGATAGAGATTGAGAGAGAGATATAGAGAGAGCGATCGAGATAGAGATAGAGAGAGATAAAGAAACATAGAGAGATAGAGAGAGATAGAGAGAGAGAGATAGAGATATAGAGAGAGATAGAGAGAGAGATCGAGATAGAGATAGAGAGAGATGAAGAAAGATAGAGAGATAGAGAGCGAGATCGAGATAGAGATATAGAGAGAGAGACAGTGAGATAGAGAGTGATAGAGATAGAGAGAGATAGAGATAGAGAGAGATAAAGAAAGATAGAGAGATAGAGAGAGAGATAGAGAGAGAGATAGAGAGATAGAGAGAGAGATAGAGAGATAGAGAGAGAGGTAGAGATAGAGAGCGAGATCGAGATAGAGATAGAGATATAGAGAGAGAGACAGTGAGATAGAGAGTGATAGAGATAGAGAGAGATAGAGATAGAGAGAGATAAAGAAAGATAGAGAAATAGAGAGAGATAGAGAGATAGAGATAGAGAGAGAGAGAGAGAGAGATAGAGAGAGTGAGAAAGAGAGAGATAGAGATAGAGATAGAGAGATGGAGATAGAGAGATGGAGATAGAGATAGAGAGATAAAGATAGAGATAGAGAGAGATAGAAATAGAGATAGAGAGAGATAGAAATAGAGAGAGAGATAGAGAGAGAGATAGAGATAGAGATAGATAGAGATAGAGAGAGATAGATAGAGAGAGAGATAGAAATAGATAGAGATAGAGAGAGATAGAGAGAGATAGAGATAGAGATATAGAGATAGCGATATAGAGATAGAGAGAGATAGATAGAGAGATAGAGATCGAGAGAGATAGAGAGATCGAGAGAGATAGAGAGAGAAATAGAGATGGAGAGGGAAAGAGATAGAGAGGGAGAGAGATAGAGATAGAGATAGAGAGATAGAGATAGAGAGAGAGAGAGAGAGAGATAGAGAGAGTGAGAAAGAGAGAGATAGAGATAGAGATAGAGAGATGGAGATAGAGAGATGGAGATAGAGAGATGGAGATAGAAATAGAGAGATAAAGATAGAGATAGAGAGAGATAGAAATAGAGATAGAGAGAGATAGAAATAGAGAGAGAGATAGAGAGAGAGATAGAGAGAGAGATAGATAGAGATAGAGATAGATAGAGATAGAGAGAGATAGATAGAGAGAGAGATAGAGATAGATAGAGATAGAGAGAGATAGATAGAGATAGAGATATAGAGATAGCGATATAGAGATAGAGAGAGATAGATAGAGAGATAGAGATCGAGAGAGATAGAGAGATCGAGAGAGATAGAGAGAGAAATAGAGATAGAGAGGGAAAGAGATAGAGAGGGAGAGAGATAGAGATAGAGATAGAGAGATAGAGATAGAGATAGAGATAGAGATAAAGAGGTAGAGATAGATAGAGAGAGATAGAGATAGAGAGAGATAGAGATAGAGATAGATAGAGATAGATAGAGAGAGAGATAGAGATAGAGAGAGAGATAGATAGAGAGATAGAGAGAGATAGAGAGAGATAGAGATAGAGATATAGAGATAGAGAGAGATAGTGAGAGATAGAGATAGAGATAGAGAGAGATAGAGATAGAGATATAGAGTTAGAGATATAGAGATAGCGATATAGAGATAGCGATATAGAGATAGAGAGAGATCGAGATGGAGAGAGATCGAGAGATATAGAGAGATCGAGAGAGATAGAGAGAGAAATAGAGATAGAGAGGGAAAGAGATAGATAGAGATAGAGAGGGAGAGAGATAGAGATAGAGATAGAGATAGAGATAGAGATAAAGAGGTAGAGATAGAGAGAGAGAGATAGAGATAGAGAGAGAGATAGATAGAGATAGAGATAGATAGAGATAGAGAGAGATAGATAGAGAGAGAGATAGAGATAGATAGAGATAGAGAGAGATAGATAGAGATAGAGATATAGAGATAGCGATATAGAGATAGAGAGAGATAGATAGAGAGATAGAGATCGAGAGAGATAGAGAGATCGAGAGAGATAGAGAGAGAAATAGAGATAGAGAGGGAAAGAGATAGAGAGGGAGAGAGATAGAGATAGAGATAGAGAGATAGAGATAGAGATAGAGATAGAGATAAAGAGGTAGAGATAGATAGAGAGAGATAGAGATAGAGAGAGATAGAGATAGAGATAGATAGAGATAGATAGAGAGAGAGATAGAGATAGAGAGAGAGATAGATAGAGAGATAGAGAGAGATAGAGAGAGATAGAGATAGAGATATAGAGATAGAGAGAGATAGTGAGAGATAGAGATAGAGATAGAGAGAGATAGAGATAGAGATATAGAGTTAGAGATATAGAGATAGCGATATAGAGATAGCGATATAGAGATAGAGAGAGATCGAGATGGAGAGAGATCGAGAGATATAGAGAGATCGAGAGAGATAGAGAGAGAAATAGAGATAGAGAGGGAAAGAGATAGATAGAGATAGAGAGGGAGAGAGATAGAGATAGAGATAGAGATAGAGATAGAGATAAAGAGGTAGAGATAGAGAGAGAGAGATAGAGATAAAGAGAGAGATAGAGAGAGATAGAGATAGAGATAGAGAGAGAGTGAGATAGAGAGGGAGATAGAGATATAGAGATAGAGAGAGATAGATATAGATAGAGAGAGAGAGATAGAGATATAGAGATAGAGATATAGAGATAGCGAGAGATAGAGAGAGATCGAGAGATCGATAGAGAGATAGTGATAGAGATAGATAGAGAGATAGAGATAAAGAGAGATAGAGATAGAGAGATAGAGAGAGAGAGATAGAGATAGAGAGAGATAGAGATAGAGAGAGATAGGTAGAGAGGGAGATAGAGAGATAGAGATATATATATCGAGAGATAGAGATAGAGAGAGAGATATAGAGAGAGATCGAGATAGAGATAGAGATATATAGAGAGAGAGAGTGAGATAGAGAGACAGATAGAGATATAGAGATAGAGAGAGATAGATAGAGATAGAGATAGAGAGAGATAAAGAAAGATAGAGAGAGAGAGAGATCGAGAGAGATAGAGAGAGAGATATCGAGAGAGATAGATAGAGAGATAGATAGTGAGATATAGAGAGATCGAGAGAGATATAGAGAGATAGAGATAGAGAGGGAGAGAGATAAAGAGGTAGACAGATAGAGAGAGAGAGATAGAGAGATCGAGAGAGATAGATAGAGAGATAGATAGAGAGATAGATAGAGAGATAGATAGAGAGATAGAGATAGAGAGATATAGAGAGATCGAGAGAGATATAGAGAGATAGAGATAGAGAGGGAGAGAGATAAAGAGGTAGAGAGATAGAGAGAGAGATTGAGATATAGAGAGAGATAAAGAAAGATAGAGAGAGAGAGATGAAGAAAGATAGAGAGATAGGGAGATAGAGATAGAGAGAGAGAGATAGAGAGAGAGATATCGAGAGAGATCGAGATAGAGATAGAGATAAAGAAAGATAGAGAAATAGAGATATATATAGAGAGAGAGTGAGATTGAGAGAGAGATAGAGATATAGAGATAGAGAGAGATAGAGATAGAGAGAGATAAAGAAAGAGAGAGAGATAGAGAGGGAGATAGAGAGAGAGATAGAGAGATAGAGAGATAGAGATAGAGAGATAGAGAGAGATAGAAATAGAGAGAGAGAGAGATAGAAATAGAGAAAGATAGAGAGAGAGAGATAGAGAGAGAGAGAAAGAGAGAGAGATAGAGAGAGATCGAGAGAGAGATCGAGATAGAGAGAGATAAATAGAGATAGAGAGAGAAAGAAATAGAGATAGAGAGAGATAGAGAGAGATAGATAGATAGAGAGAGAGGGATAGATAGAGAGAGAGAGATAGAGATAGAGAGATAGAGATAGAGAGATAGAGAGAGATAGATAGAGATAGAGAGAGATCGAGAGATAAATAGAGAGAGAGAGAGAAAGAAATAGAGATAGAGGTAGAGAGAGATAGATAGAGATAGAGAGAGAGATCGAGATAGATAGATAGATAGAGCTAGTGATAGAGATAGAGATAGTGATAGAGATAGAGATAGAGAGAGATAGAGAGATAGAGAGATCGAGAGATCGAGAGATCGATAGAGAGATAGTGATAGAGATAGAGATAGAGATAGAGATAGAGAGAGATAGAGAGATAGAGAGATAGATAGAGAGATAGAGACATCGATAGAGAGATCGAGATAGAGAGAGAGATAGAGATAGAGAGATAGATAGAGAGAGATAGAGAGAGAGGGAGAGATAGAGAGAGAGGGAGAGATAGAGAGAGAGGGAGAGAGATAAAGAGGTAGAGAGATAGAGAGATAGAGATAGAGAGAGAGATCGAGATATAGAGAGAGATAAAGAAAGATAGAGAGAGAGAGATGAAGAAAGATAGAGAGATAGGGAGATAGAGATAGAGATAGAGAGATAGAGAGAGAGATAGAAAGAGAGATAGAGAGATAGAAAGAGAGATAGAGATAGAGAGAGAGATATCGAGAGAGATCGAGATAGAGATAGAGAGAGATAAAGAAAGATAGAGAGATAGAGATAGAGAGATAGAGAGCGTGATCGAGATAGAGATAGAGAGAGATAGAGAGAGATAGAGAGAGATAGAGAGAGATAGAGATAGAGAGAGATAGAGATAGAGAGAGATAGAGAGAGATAGAGATAGAGATAGAGAGATAGAGAGAGATAGAGAGAGATAGAGATAG
>NC_090381.1:121635716-121638216 GCF_036365525.1 Heterodontus francisci | reverse complement strand
AGTGAGATAGAGAGTGATAGAGATAGAGAGAGATAGAGATAGAGAGAGATAAAGAAAGATAGAGAAATAGAGAGAGATAGAGAGATAGAGAGAGAGAGAGAGAGAGAGAGAGATAGAGAGAGTGAGAAAGAGAGAGATAGAGATAGAGATAGAGAGATGGAGATAGAGAGATGGAGATAGAGAGATGGAGATAGAGATAGAGAGATAAAGATAGAGATAGAGAGAGATAGAAATAGAGATAGAGAGAGATAGAAATAGAGAGAGAGATAGAGAGAGAGATAGAGAGAGAGATAGAGAGAGAGATAGAGAGAGAGATAGATAGAGATAGAGATAGAGAGAGATAGATAGAGAGATAGATAGAGATAGATAGAGATAGAGAGAGATAGAGAGAGATAGAGATAGAGATATAGAGATAGCGATATAGAGATAGAGAGAGATAGATAGAGAGATAGAGATCGAGAGAGATAGAGAGATCGAGAGAGATAGAGAGAGAAATAGAGATGGAGAGGGAAAGAGATAGAGAGGGAGAGAGATAGAGATAGAGATAGAGAGATAGAGATAGAGAGATAGAGATAGAGAGAGAGAGAGAGAGAGAGAGAGAGTGAGAAAGAGAGAGATAGAGATAGAGATAGAGAGATGGAGATAGAGAGATGGAGATAGAGAGATGGAGATAGAGATAGAGAGATAAAGATAGAGATAGAGAGAGATAGAAATAGAGATAGAGAGAGATAGAAATAGAGAGAGAGATAGAGAGAGAGATAGAGAGAGAGATAGAGAGAGAGATAGATAGAGATAGAGATAGATAGAGATAGAGAGAGATAGATAGAGAGAGAGATAGAGATAGATAGAGATAGAGAGAGATAGAGAGAGATAGAGATAGAGATATAGAGATAGCGATATAGAGATAGAGAGAGATAGATAGAGAGATAGAGATCGAGAGAGATAGAGAGATCGAGAGAGATAGAGAGAGAAATAGAGATAGAGAGGGAAAGAGATAGAGAGGGAGAGAGATAGAGATAGAGATAGAGAGATAGAGATAGAGATAGAGATAAAGAGGTAGAGATAGAGAGAGAGAGAGAGATAGAGATAAAGACAGAGATAGAGAGAGATAGAGATAGAGAGAGATAGAGATAGAGAGAGATAGAGATAGAGATAGATAGAGATAGATAGAGAGAGAGATAGAGATAGAGATCGAGATAGATAGAGAGATAGAGAGAGATAGAGAGAGATAGAGAGAGATAGAGATAGAGATATAGAGATAGAGAGAGATAGTGAGAGATAGAGATAGAGATAGAGAGAGATAGAGATAGAGATATAGAGTTAGAGATATAGAGATAGCGATATAGAGATAGCGATATAGAGATAGAGAGAGATAGAGAGATCGAGAGAGATAGAGAGAGAAATAGAGATAGAGAGGGAAAGAGATAGATAGAGATAGAGAGGGAGAGAGATAGAGATAGAGATAGAGATAAAGAGGTAGAGATAGAGAGAGAGAGATAGAGATAAAGAGAGAGATAGAGAGAGATAGAGATAGAGAGAGAGTGAGATAGAGAGGGAGATAGAGATATAGAGATAGAGAGAGATAGATATAGATAGAGAGAGAGAGATAGAGATATAGAGATAGAGATATAGAGATAGGGAGAGATAGAGAGTGATAGAGATAGAGAGAGATAGACATAGAGGGATAGAGAGAGATAGAGATCAAGAGATAGAGATAGAGAGTGATAGAGATAGAGAGAGATAGAGAGTGATAGAGATAGAGATAGAGAGAGATAGAGATAGAGAGAGATAGACATAGAGATATAGAGATAGAGAGAGAGATAGAGAGATAGAGATTGAGAGAGAGTGAGATAGAGATAGAGACAGAGATAGAGAGAGATAGAGACAGAGATAGAGAGAGATAGAAATAGAGATAGAGAGAGATAGAAATAGAGATAGAGAGAGATAGAGAGATAGATAGAGAGATAGATAGAGATAGAGATAGAGAGATATAGAGAGAGAGATAGAGATCGAGAGAGATAGAGAGAGAGTGAGATAGAGAGAGAGATATAGAGAGAGAGATATAGAGATAGAGATATAGAGATAGAGAGAGAGAGATAGAGAGAGAGAGATAGAGATATAGAGATAGAGAGAGAGAGATAGAGAGAGAGAGTTAGAGATCGAGAGTGATAGAGAGAGAGTGAGATAGAGAGGGAGATAGAGATATAGAGATAGAGAGAGATAGAGAGTGATAGAGATAGAGATAGAGAGATAGAGATAGAGAGATATAGAGAGAGAGATGGAGATCGAGAGAGATATAGAGAGAGTGAGATAGAGAGAGAGATAGAGATATAGAGATAGAGATATAGAGATAGAGATATAGAGATAGAGAGAGAGAGATAGAGAGAGAGAGATAGAGATATATAGAGAGAGAGAGATAGAGAGAGAGAGATAGAGATCGAGAGTGATAGAGAGAGAGTGAGATAGAGAGGGAGATAGAGATATAGAGATAGAGAGAGAT
>NC_090381.1:121613216-121615716 GCF_036365525.1 Heterodontus francisci | reverse complement strand
TAGAGAGATAGAGTTAGAGATATAGAGTTAGAGATATAGAGATAGAGAGAGATCGAGAGAGATCGAGAGAGATCGAGAGAGATCGAGATAGAGAGAGATAGAGAGATCGAGAGAGATAGAGAGATCGAGAGAGATAGAGATAGAGAGATAGAGATAGAGATAAAGAGGTAGAGATAGAGAGAGAGAGAGAGATAGAGATAAAGAGAGAGATAGAGAGAGATAGAGATAGAGATATAGAGATAGAGAGAGAGAGATAGAGATATAGAGATAGAGATATAGAGATAGGGAGAGATAGAGAGTGATAGAGATAGAGATAGAGAGATAGACATAGAGAGATAGAGAGAGAGATAGAGATCAAGAGATAGAGATAGAGAGTGATAGAGATAGAGAGAGATAGAGAGTGATAGAGATAGAGATAGAGATAGAGAGAGATAGAGATAGAGAGAGATAGACATAGAGATATAGAGATAGAGAGAGAGATAGAGAGATTGAGATTGAGAGAGATAGAGAGAGAGTGAGATAGAGATAGAGACAGAGATAGAGAGAGATAGAAATAGAGATAGAGAGAGATAGAAATAGAGATAGAGAGATAGATAGAGAGATAGATAGAGAGAGAGATAGAGAGATAGAGATAGAGAGATATAGAGAGAGAGATAGAGATCGAGAGAGATAGAGATAGAGAGATAGAGATATAGAGATAGAGATATAGAGATAGAGAGAGAGAGTGCTAGAGATAGAGAGAGAGAGATAGACATAGAGAGATAGAGAGAGAGAGAGAGATCGAGAGAGATAGAGATCAAGAGATATAGAGAGTGATAGAGAGAGAGTGAGATAGAGAGGGATATAGAGATAGAGAGAGATAGAGAGTGATAGATATAGAGATAGAGAGAGAGATCGAGAGAGATAGAGATCGAGAGATAGAGATTGAGAGAGATAGAGAGAGAGTGAGATAGAGATAGAGACAGAGATAGAGAGAGATAGAAATAGAGATAGAGAGAGATAGAAATAGAGATAGAGAGAGATAGATAGAGATAGATATAGAGAGAGATAGAGATATAGAGATAGAGAGATATAGAGATAGAGAGATATAGAGATAGAGAGAGAGATAGAGATCGAGAGATAGAGATCGAGAGAGATAGAGATATAGAGATAGAGATATAGAGATAGAGAGATAGAGATAGAGAGATAGAGATCGAGAGTGATAGAGATAGAGAGAGAGAGAGTGAGATATAGAGAGAGATAGAGAGAGATAGAGATTGAGAGAGATAGAGAGAGATAGAGATAGAAATAGGGATAGAGATAGAGAGAGATAGAGAGAGAGATCGAGAGAGATAGAAAGATAGAGATAGAGATCGAGAGATAGATAGAGAGAGAGAGAGATAGAGAGAAAGAATTAGAGATAGAGAGAGAGAGAAAGAAAGAAACAGATAGAGAGATAGATAGAGAGAGAGATAGAGAGAGATAGAGAGATAGATAGAGATAGAGAGATAGATAGAGATAGATAGAGATAGAGAGATAGATAGAGATAGAGAGATAGATAGAGAGATAGAGACATCGATAGAGAGATCGAGATGTAGAGATAGAGATAGATAGAGAGAGATAGAGAGATAGATAGAGAGAGTTAGAGATAGAGACATAGATAGAGATAGAGAGATAGATAGAGATAGATAGAGAGATAGATAGAGAGATAGGTAGAGATATAGATAGAGATAGAGAGAGATAAAGAGATAAATAGAGATAGAGAGAGAGAGAAAGAAATAGAGATAGAGATAGAGAGATAGAGAGAGATAGATAGAGATAGAGAGAGAGATCGAGATAGAGAGAAAGAATGAGATAGAGAGAGAAAGAAATAGAGATAGAGATATAGAGATAGAGATATAGAGATAGAGAGATAGAGAGATAGAGATAGAGAGATAGAGATAGAGATAGATAGAGATAGAGATAGAGATAGAGATAGATAGAGAGATAGATAGAGAGATAGATAGAGATAGATAGAGAGAGATAGAGAGAGATAGAGAGATAGAGATAGAGAGATAGAGATAGAGAGATAGAGAGAGAGGGATAGATAGATAGAGAGAGAGAGAGATAGAGAGATAGATAGAGAGAGATAGAGATAGAGAGATAGAGAGAGATAGAGAGAGATCGAGAGATAAATAGAGAGAGAGCGAGAAAGAAATACAGATAGAGAGAGATAGATAGAGATAGAGAGAGAGATCGAGATAGGGAGAAAGAATGAGATAGAGAGAGAGAGAAAGAAATAGAGATAGAGATAGAGATAGAGAGATAGAGAGATAGATAGAGAGATAGAGAGATAGATAGAGAGACAGAGAGATAGAGAGATAGAGATAGAGAGAGATAGAGAGAGAGAGAGAGATCGAGAGATAGAGAGATATAGAGAGAGAGAGAGAGAGAAAGAATTAGAGATAGAGAGAGAGAGAGAGTTAGAGATAGAGAGATAGATAGAGAGAGAGAGTTAGAGAGAGAGATAGAGAGATAGATA